>NC_059347.1:56455000-56725000 GCF_019703515.2 Myxocyprinus asiaticus
AAAAAACACAAAAATCTGGGTTACAGTTGGGCACTTACAATCTTAAAAAAAAAAAAATAACAATGATTTAAACAATTTTATAGTTCAAATAATACACACATTTTAACAGAATGATTCATGTAAGTGCTTTGATAAAAATAATAAGCTTTATATTTCTGCCTTTCATTACTAACATTGTAAGTGCCGCACTGTAACCTTGACTTTTTTTTAACCTTTTAAGTAGGAAAGAGCCAAGGAAAAACCTATTTTCTGCTAAATTCTTATATATTAGGATGGAAAATATGACATGTCCGTTTTTAATAACTTTATCTTGCTTTAAATGGGCATTGCTATTTATTGGTCTTTCTATGCATAACAAACATATTTTTACTTTATTAGCAGGTCTTGGATGCATTTCATAATTTAGCAGGCTCCCCATGAAACAAAATCTACCCCAAAGGGTCTTTTAAATTATTACATACAGTATATGTATGGTATATGGCGGTCCATTAACATCATGAACACAAAATCATATGTGCATCTAACTCAAATTTATTACAACTCACATTTCAAGTCATTTATTAAAGTTTTTTTTTTCAACAGTTAACATGTTATTCTGCATTTTAATTACATTTTAATTCAATCATTTTCAATTCTTTATTCTATGCCAAACATTCCAAATCAGAAATCTCAATTTTAATGCAATAAAAACGAGTTAATTCATCAAATTAATAAAATAAGCAACATTATGCTACAAATGCCGTTGATTGAACTAAACTTGTATTGAACCTAGAATATTCCCAGAATATTCCTTTAAATCCATGATTTTCAATGTGGTCTGAATGTGGTACTGTGTTTCCAATATGATAACATGTTGAACATAATTAAGTATTTCCTGCAGCACTTGATAGAATCGACACAGTTCTATAGACTAAGGAACAAACCCCCAGCCAATTAATCACCCTATTATACTGTACATTTAGAAGCAGTCATTTTTATTATTGCCATATTGTGATTTCAGTCAGCCTGCTCCTCATTCAGAAAGATCAAAAATTATTATTCCCATATATAGTTTATAAGAAGTCTACATTCATACCATATATTATTATTTGATGCAGGACAACATATTTACAATATGAGGTAGGCCTGTTGTAGGCTATTATTACAAAGGAGTGAGTCTCATGCAACAGGACATGTCTTGGTCATACATTTTTTCAACCCAAAATCAAACAAAATAAAAACAAGAAATAGTATATAAACATATAATAAATATATTATTATAGGTTTCATAAAAAATGTGAAACCTGTTTTAAGGACCATAAAAATATTTTGTACTGTAATTATGTTCTTAACAATTAAGCACATTGTCCTGTAATGCATCCAACCATTTTACATTTGGGGGGATTTTTTTATTTTTTTTTATTATTATTATCAAATGTAATTCTCATGAGATTCTCATTAAGTAATATAATCATTATGTACAGTTTTACATTAAAATACTACAATACATTGACTTTTATATATATATATATATATATATATATATATATATATATATATATATATATATATATATATATATATGATTTACACATTTCAATTTATAACAAAATTCCATCAAATTGAATAATTTTTAACAAAACATAAATAAATTTATTAATTAAATAAAAACTAAATAAGAAAAACTAAATATTTTACGTTTTGAATTAATGTATTTTTTGTAAAGAAGTCACACAATTCAATATGAAGGAATTTTGTTATGAAATTGAAATGTGTAAATAAATAAAAAAATAGGCATTTTTTTTTTTTTTTGTTTAAGGGCAATACAACTAATATTACCATAATGTAAAAAGACAATATATGGTTCTTACTGTTCCTAAAATAGCTTTTTATTTATTTATTTATTTTTCTTCATTCAAAATACAGATTTTTTGTTTGTTTGTTTTGATTTGGCTGAAATATGACCTGTATATGTTTTTGACGTGTTTCATTAAAGACACCCTTGAGATGGAATCTCATCATTCATTACATCATGAATCTCATCCCTTACATTACAAAACGTGATGATGAAAGTTAATTAACCACCTGAAGCTTCAATGTACATTAGATCAGTGAAGCTCGAAAAATGATGTGCACCATGGGGGAATTCATAAACAGAAATCAGTAGGTTATTTTTTTATGTAGACAGATACATAAATGACTGCAGATGGAAAATTTGATAAAGCACATATAGGTGCTTTCTAGGTTATTGCTTACAGGCCCAAGTTAAAAGAGTCCAATCCCCATGATATTGTGGTCTCTAGATATGGCTCGGGCTTTTTTCTCACATGTTGTATTGTCCGCCAGACGAATATCGTGCAACATCCAATCATTTGAAAAGTAATTACACAACAACCCACATTATTTGAGGTATAATTTATCTCCGTAGCATTAACCGTGCAGTACGAGTCAGGCGTCAACACTGAATACTTAGAGGGTTAAAATTTTGAACCAATTCCTAACCCTAAGGATGAGTAATATAGTGATGCTTGTCTTGGTATGCACCACTAAAAAAAATATTGAATCTATGACGTGGATAAGCTATCTATACCCCTTGAAGAAAATAAACACAAGGAAAGGTCAAACAGTGAGCAAGACCAACATGGAAATGCTTTTCTATTCATGTCAGAATGTGGGAAGACACTCTGTGCTGCTATTATTGCAGTCTCCTACGCATCTTCTGCATTACTTTGCTTGTACATTGTATTTTATACCACCCTGAATTTGGTGGGGCAGTGGAAGATGTTTCCATCTTCTCTAAAATATTTTTTTGATTGCCAAGCAGTTGGGCTGAGCTGATTTTAACTCCAAGTTTCACATTCATGATTTAGGCATAACAAGCATCTTTCCACAGCAGGATTGTTGTGCCATTCAAACTTGAATTGAGAATTCCCTTTACACTCCATCTCAAATTCCTTAATTTAAATAATGAATCAAATAGAATGCAGAATTGTAATTTGAATTTAAGGAAGCAGAATAAAGTAGAATGCAATTCGAAGAAATTAATACAATTGCTGTAAGCATAGTTTTATGTAATAACAAATTTTATATCTTAGTTTGAATTATACATTAACCTGATATCATAACATATGTGGTATTTCCATTAGATGTTGTTAATGGTCAATGTTTGAAATGCCACCTATAGAAATTTTGTTTTAAATGGGTTCATGTGCATATTTCATCATATTTAATGAATTAATTTTCATGTTATGGACTTTCCATTTCCAAAAATGCTGTAATTACTCAACACAGACCTTTTCAAGGACTATTTGTCGGTTTAAGGATGTGACATATTTTTTCCTTGAAAATGTCCTACTTTGTTGTCATGCTCATTCAGAACAACAGCAGGAGGCGTTTCATTCATAGTGATTTTAACATGATTAACCATAATAACGTTAACACGATTGTCATAAAATGTCATTATTAAAATATTAAAGCAAAAATTAAAATGTTTAGATCTCAAAAAAGCAATAGAAAATGGATGCATGAACCAATGCAATGAAGTGAGATGGCTGGATACGTGCGGTACTAACAACTGTAGCAAATGTCTTATCTCTGGTAGGTAAACAAAATTAATGCCAACTAATTGTTTGTTTGAGAGTTAGTGCTCAACTTGACTATAGATCACTCCCATTATAATGAATGAAGCTGCACAAGTAATTTACTGTAACAATAAAGTCACTGAGCAGACGCAATTATCCCAAAATGACTTACAAATTAGGAACACACAAAAAAGAAATCAGTACCTTTTCCACAGGTCACGCCGACAGCTTCACTGAACGGCTTCATTGATTATAATAGGAGCGATCCAATATTCCAGATCTTTCCACAAAGGAAATCATTGTAAGCATCTAAATTACAATACAATTTCATCACCTCTCTTGCGTAGACGATCAGTGTCTGGATAAGTCACTTCAGGTAAATGTTCTTTGAGAAAAGATATTAACTCAGAGCCTTATTTAAAGGTAATGATACTGGAAGTGCTCCAATGCCAGTAGCATTTTAATTCCTCTGTTATTGTTTACATCCGTGAAATTGTCTATTTAATCAAAAGATGATATTTATACTGAATAATGAAAAAAAAAAATTTGTTTTGTTTTTGATAATGAGTTAATTGTTTTGACAGTTGAGAAAAATTCATTCACATCAATAAATAATGGCTTTAATATGTCAGAATTAATGTAATTGCTTACATTTTGTCGTAAACATGTGTTGGAATATTGAAATTCCACTCTTGTATCACTTTGTTGAATTTATTCAAATCTGAAATACCTCATCCTATCATTCCGATTCAAATTCCAAATCAGCATCCTGCGGGCCTGGCCTATTAAATTCTAACTCAACATCCTGTGATGTGTGAAAAATCCAATTCAAATTCCAATTCAACATCCTATGGGGAGTGGCCAGTTCAACTCAACATATGAATTTTACCCAACACTGGTGCACAGATATTTTCATAAAATGTACTTCAATGGACAGCCTGGCACCTAGAAATACTTTCCCTAGTTTGACCACTTCCCAGACAAACAGTTTAAGAACATCTTGCATAATGTTGTATTTCCTAAGAGCCCTACAAAAGAGAAGCGTTGCTTAAGAGAAATCCTAATCTGCATAATGCAATTCATTGGTGACAGTAAAACATTACTCCAGAGCCTTCTGCTGGCTTCTGTTCCTCTGCGTTCTTGCACTAGCAGTCTGTCCTGTTACAGAGGCCAAAGGGGCTAAAAGTTGGAAAAAAAGCGAACCAACGCATCCATTTGGGGGCACAATGGAAAGAAATACACTGGATTTTAAACTTCATTCTATGAATAATTAGTAAAACATGGACTGGAAGAGAAGCCTGAGAGAAACATATAGGCACAGGTGAAGTGATGTCACATCGCATCTCCGTCAAGGGTCAAAAACATCCAGTTTGAATTGTATTATGGTTATTAGGGCAAGCATAACATAATTCTCTTGAAACTGCAGTTCAATATACGGTATATGCATCTTAATAACTTGTTTTACATCTCCATATAGGCTGTAAAAGGCGAGAGGGAAGCTTTCACCAAAAGGGGTCATACCATGTAAATAAATATATATATTTTAACAAGTTACTCCCCAGTTTAAGTAACATTGAATTTGCATTCCAGACTAGTATGGCAGGCTTCATAAGTCAGGTCAGTATTCTTCTGCCAGTTACAAGATAACCACTAGCAGCACCACTTGGATAAAGGACCCTTCATTAACTGTTCCCGTGCCCTCTGTTCTGTATTGCATTAAAACTCTAGTAGACAGTGTAAGACCATTGATTCAGCCCAGCAGTGCACACAGAGGACTATGAATGATGAGAATCTGGGCTGAATGGAGATCCAGGTCACAATGTCTGAATTTAGGCACATCAAGGCCACAGCCCATCTCAAGCAACTATTTTTTGTTTATCATACACCATATATTATGCTAAAAAAAAAAAAAAAAAAAAAAAAAAACTGCATATACACACACACGAGAGAGAGAGAGAGAGAGAGAGAGATATTTTATGCAGCATTTTAAAGAGTTGGTGCACTTACGACATGGAGTAAATTGTATTCTAAG
Source organism: Myxocyprinus asiaticus (assembly GCF_019703515.2). NCBI lineage: Eukaryota > Metazoa > Chordata > Actinopteri > Cypriniformes > Catostomidae > Myxocyprinus > Myxocyprinus asiaticus. The sequence goes on from NC_059347.1 coordinate 56,460,593, forward strand.
TTATAAGCTTAAAACTAACTAAAGTGCATATTTAACTAAAATATGTGAAGAAACTAAATTCAAGTAACAAGAAACAAAATGAAAACCAAAGAGTCAGAATAAATATGCAAAATTGTATATGTATTATTAATACTTGCAAATATATGTAAAACATATTGCAGATAAACTTGACAAATAAGATTCTGGATCAGCGCTGCAAATGTGATTTATCCAGTGAGCCAATCTTGCTGTAGCCGCTGACTCCACCCTAGAGTTAACGCAGACAGACACAGAACAGGCGAAGAAGCGAAGAGCAACAAGATGCCGATCAACTGCGCTGTTAGGAATTTCTAGCAGCAAAAGTCTGAAAAATAGAAAAGATTTGTTTAATCTTAAACTAAAGCTCTAAAAAAAGAGAAATACTTACCTGAGAGTGAATCTTGATGTCTAATCGAAATAAAGCTGAGTGATGAAGTCATTTATTTCACTGTTCATCTGGATAAAACCTGGAAGAAAAGAACAAGTTTAGTTAATTATCGAGGAAATCTGTAAGTTTAATCTTTTATTCTAAATAGAAATGAGAATTAGAAACGTAAACTTGTTTGAGTAAACTTAGTTGAGAAACTGTTGTGTGTAAACACTACCACGAGGTATAGCATTTAGAGCTAAAGCTAATGAATGTATTAGGATTTAAGAAAAGTGAAATAATTGTCTGAAATGTTAGGAAATGTTTCTGAGAACATTTTCCTGCTTTGTGCAGGCCAGTTTTTGTATATATGTGTTTTGTTCGAGTTGGACCACGTTTTCAACGAGGATAGTGAACATTTCATCATGGATGTTTCTGCACGAAGTTTCTGGAAAATTTGATGGTGAGCCAAAAACCCAAGAGTCTCATCTGAACTGTGAATATCTTCTGTTGTGGATTTTCCAAATAATCTTCTCTACTTTGAATTCATTGGACAATAAAAAGGTCGAGGTATTTGTGAATCTGGAAATTTGATAACAGATTAGGAATTAAAATCGTTAAAATATTATATTAGCTTCAAATAAACGAAATAGGCATAATTAGATTAAATCAATAGAATTTGAAGGAAAGAACATTGAATTTAAATCTCTGATTATATTATTTTATTTAAGATTTATTTGTTGTATTGTTTATTGTTTTATCTGTAAAGTTTGTTAAGTTATTCAGTATAAACCATTTATTTCACAAGAGTTAGTTGTTCAGTGTGTATGTGTACATTTTGTCTCCTTCACGTACCTGGTTATCTTCTGATTGGCCCAAACTCTTTGCAGCCCGGGTGCCATCACATGTGCTACCCATACTATCTGCATGCCACATGCTACATTATGCCTTCTAAGATATAGTATTAAAAATTTACTAATGTATTTCTTACATAAGATAATTATTTATATTTCTTTGGATGAAACTGTTGACAATGAATATACAGAACTATTAATATATTATAAATACGCACTATATATATATATATATATATATATATATATATATATATATATATATATATATATATATATACATATTATAACTAATTAAAATTCACTGTTTGACCCAATATTTAAGTGTGCCATGTATTTGTATGCAGATAAGATAATTGTGTTTCTAGCTTAATGACAACTTAACAGCAAATTCAAAAATGCAAAGTTTAAACCAGTCTAAGGAGAATTTCTGTTCTTAGCTGGTTTCCCAATCAGGCCAAGCAGGTCTTCAGTTGGCCTTGTTGGTCTCCCATTCAAGCCGATGTTTAGCTGACCTGCTGACAAGTGGCCAAAACCCATATAAAACTATGAAAACAGACCAGACCAAATAACTGCCACATATGGAAACCCACTAACCAAATATTATATATATATATATATATATATATATATATATATATATATATATATATATATATATATATATATTATTCTTATTATTATTATTATTATTATTATTATTATTATTATTATTATTATTGTTTTTTATTTTTATTTTTTTGTGTTTTATGTATTTATTTTGTTTTGTTTTTTCAGCTGGGACTCTACTGAAATCAATTATCATTCTCCTGTGCACTTAAGGGGATAGTTCACTCAAAAATGAAAATTCTCTCATCATTTACTCACCATCATGCCATCCCAGAGGTGTATGACTTTCGTTCTCAGCAGAACACAAACAAAGAGTTTTACTCACCATTCACTTGCATTGTATGGACCTACAGAGTTGAGATATTCTAAAAATTTTCGTATGTGTTCTGCAGAAGAAAGAAAGTCATGTATAAGTCATACTAGGCTCCTTAAGTCATACTCGGCTAAAGATACATCATTCTACATTATCTGATCATAATTTGATGGATTACTGCTGCCACTATCATTAGAAAATGTACACAAACATCACTTTTAAATAAACATTTCCGCAGGCAGTAATACAGCAACATTAATTACGGCAGGCAAATAGCGCTGAGTTTTGTGAGCAAGGCACAATCATTATGATAAGCCTAATTCACAAAGAAAGAAGGCATATTTGTGCTTATGATTATTCAGCACATGACTTAATCTAAATATGCATGACACAGCACTATATAAAGCACCTGGTTAATTTGATTTGCATATAGTTAATGAAGAGGAAACAGGATTTTGCGCTAAAATACTGTGTAAAAAAGTGGCGCAACTGCTTAATGAATTGACCCTTCGCTAAGCTCCTCCCCCCTTGGTTACCGTCGCTTGCTCTGACATGCTCTGCAGAACTCCCCATTTGAAAGAATGGGATGGATAAAATTTTTACATGGGCCGGTATGAAGAGTGAAACTGTATTGCAAATGTATCTGAAGTTTTTGTTTTGTTTTTTGTTTTTTTTGTTAACAAAATTGTTAAATTACAGTAACTGATTAAAAACCGGAGACTGTGAATCAGAATCAAGGAAAACGATTATTATAGTCACTTAAAAAGAGAAAAACTTAATTTAGTAGCAATTACACATCTAATAACATTAGCGTAAGTGAACAGAGCTGTATATAACGTCTCATAACACATTCATTTTGATGCTGTGAACTGTTTATTTATTATACAATACATAAATGAAGTAACGTTATTAGCATAAACTTACCTTGGAGCAAATGTAGGTGTTGTTGCAGATGTTCATTTGTGAAAGAGGGCTGACACAGTTTAATTCATAACATGCTCTTCTCCAGATTTATTTAAAGATAATAAAAAAGACAGAAAGAAAACACTACGTTTATCCTTTCTGGGTAACTCGTGCCACTATTACAAATGACCCGGCAACAATGTTTTTATAATTTTTTGGATTATTTTATAAAATCCCACTTAAAAGTACTCAAACAGACATTACTTCCATAGGCTGTCATTGGATAATAGCAAACGCATGTCGGAGTAATGGCGGCAGTTCAGCAGTTGCTATGACAGGATTGGTCAGAAGCACTTTTAAGGTGGGGCTTAGTGAAGTGTCAATTTATCTCTTTGTGTTCTAAAAGATCTATTTTGTTTTGTGTAAACATATGGCCACATCTGCACTAATTTCCGATTGAAAACTGGCGGGGTGAGCAAGAGTCAAGCCTCGGAGAGGCATTTACTGAAAATAATAATAAACATAAAATGCTCAAAAATGGGGTAAATAATGTCCAGGGGAACAGTAATCAAAACAAAGGGGAATCTGGCACCCTCACGGTGAAAGGGGACATCGTGTAGGATGGGGAGTGTCCGGAGGATGATCCAGAACGTGGGCGGCGTCCTGCAGCCGCACGCATTACCCTCCATGGTCTGTGGCACGAGGGGCGGCTCTGCTGGTGGCCTGTCTTCCCTGGCGCCGCCCAAACTCCGATGGTTTTTACTTTGACATAACACAAAAGATTATAGCTAGTCATAACTTAAAAGACAGTAAGAGCACATTCACTTTGCTGGAGCTTAAAAAAATTAGCAAAAGAAGATAATGGCTGTTCCGGTAGAGAGAGAAATCTGTTTCCTAGAAAACGTCCTAGTTGTCGTAATCTTTGGATACAGTTTGTTTCATCCCACTGACTGTATTAGTGACTTGCGGATGCTGTGATAATGTAAATCCCTGCTGCTTTTTTATTATTATTATTAGATGTCATTTTATTCCCTGCAAGCCTTTTGGAGTCTGCAGGGAATCTGCACCCTTGTTCCTTTGTTAGGCTGTTAGAGTGCCCATAATGATCTCTCACAGGAATAAGCCACTGTTCCTTCACAACACGCCATTTAATTTATTAAACTATTTTTATATTTCTTCTTTTTCTTCAATGGAAATGTAATAAATGACTCAGATTTTATTCACATTCATTCCAACAATTTGAATAACCTGACCCATTGATACCAGAAAACTACAACATGAGTTATAGAAAATGTCAATACCTGTAAATCGTTCTGTTAGCAGGATAGACTCGACTGAAATGCTTTTATTATAGTCTCAATAGAGACACACCTTGACTGCTTCTCTGTAATGGTTTTGCATAAAGTGAGAGCGACGGTCAAGGGCTGTTTTGCAGACATCTGTGGAAGGCCAGTGACAGAGTGGCTCATGGAGAACATTACATGAATAAACTTTTATGACAAATTTACTACAGACCAAAACAAGTCACTGAGGGGATGAAGTGCTAAGATGTTGAGAATGTGTTTGCTTGTTCAAAAAAAGAGGTCACTTTGTGGACTTTGGGCAACGTTGTTTGGAAAAGTACTCGTGCAAACAGAATGTAAACATATGTCAGAACTCTCAGGCCTTGAGATTAAAAAAAAATCAAATCAATAGATGGCGTGTCATTGTTAGTGTAGATGGTTCCGGGAGATGCAATTTAAGGAGAGATTTTTCTCCTGTCAATATTCTCCTGACCTCCCTGTTCTCTGAGCAAATCTGTAACACATCTTCAAATAGCAAGAGGACGTTTTCCAGAATGTATTTAATGTCATAATGGTAAAACAATGTATTTTAATTCTTTCAATGTTCTAAGTCTTTGCATTTGTGAATTAAAGGAGTAGTTCATCCAAAAATGGCAATTAATTCTTAATATACACACCCTCATGTCATTCCAAACTGTTAATGCTGTTATGCTTTCCCATGGAACACAAAAGGAGAATTTCTGATGAATTTTCACACACAGCTCTTTTCCATACAGCGATAATTTAAAGGGACCACAGCTGTCAAACTCCAACAAGGACCAAACCCATCCTCTCCGTAAAAGCAGGCCATACAACTCATGCACTATAAGTCTTTTGAAATCATATGATAACTTTGTGTATGGAACAGACCAAAATTTAAAGCTAAAGTGTGTAATTTCTTCTATGATAAATTACTTTCTCATATCCTAGCTTAATGTGCATAGAGAGATATAAGTAAACCAACCTAGTCTCATAGAATGAACGTTACTATAACACATTTTTTTTCAAACGGACTTTTACGTGCTGAATTCTGAGTTTCGTCACAGTTTCCTGGTGAAATTAACACTAGAGGCGCTACAACAACTCTGCGTTTTATTCACTTTTACACAAATCACAAGTACTATGGCTGATTATGACTTTATAAACACTTATTTTCCATCCTATTACTCACACATTGCTATGTTATGATATTGAAAAACGATAAATTTTAACGCTTGTATTACAGACTCACCTACATTTACATACATATCCCAACGTGATTAGCTTGTGTGGTAGCTCACCTGATTGAATGTTGGTCTGCTGGAATGGCTGGTCTGTTTTGTTCACCTCTCATTTGATTTTAGATCACTGTTGGTTTGGTTTAGGTTAAAGTTTTAGGTTAGGGAGGTATGTTTTACTCATTAAAACCTTCATCATTCACCTTAAAAGCCTCGTCTGTTTACGACACCATTTCACTCACTTTTGGCACCCCTCGATGGACAATTCACTGGGAAACTGCAGAGAAACGTGTAATAAGGCAGTCCCTCCAGGATTTTGCGTTCTTGCGATTACAAGAATTCTTGCAAATTCAAACAATCTCCGCATTATTTGCGGTAGCTTGAAATTTTTTATCATTTCTGCCTATTTTCAGCAAAAAACATAAATCTGATGGCTTCACTTTCCTTCATGTTTGACAGCGGCAAAACAGATGTTTGAAAAGCTTGAAGCAGCTGCAACATATCCCAATTCACAGCTGCCATTGTATCATCTCCATAGTAACAGTGTAAGCGTCTCCGCCTCATCTCCACATTTTGCGTTCAATATAGAAATCGTTGTCTAAACTTTCACGTGACTGCAGACAGCACACATGCCACATACATCACAGCTAGCGTTTAATCTTCACCATGAGTTCTGCGAATGAGACACAAAAACCTGCATTTTTACAAAGAAACTCTAATATTCACAAAAAATCCCCATTAGTTGTGTAGTAAAATGTGATTAGAATTTGAAGTGCTTAATACAGTAAGCTACGAATCTGAAAATAGCAATATGCTTATATGCTGAAAAGAAATATTTATAAATGTTTTTACTGATATAAAAAGGTCACATATATGCATACTATATGCAACATACTATATATTTCAAAATATGACAAACATTTCCATTTTCATAACATATATTTATTATTTGAAACACTTATGGAATTTAAATTTGTACATAAATGCTCAAATATGTAAACTCTAATTGATTGTTTGTATGTGGCCATATATCAGATTTCAATATTAGACAATGTAATAATTGCAACAGGCCTAATTATTGAATCCTGATTTGTGTTTTTAGTTTACAGATTTATTGCACATCTATTTTAAACTTAGAGAAGTTTCCTTACATGGTATGTGACAGAACATTTTAATACAGAAATAATTAAGGGTCTTCCAATACCCAGAGGTTTCACCTAAATGTATGGTATTGTTGTGTGTAAATTTTATTTATTTATTTATTTTGCTTGCTAACTGCATATTCAGTTACTGTGCACTAAAATATTTACATATAATTGCATTTACAATGTAATTAACACAATTACAGAGGTATATAATGATGATTTGTGAATTTTCACTGCAAAACAACCCTTCAAAAAATGAAAAGGAGAAAAACCGATGGGACTGATAAGGCATGTGATTTCATTTTGCAAAAATGTTGCAATGGTCAAGTAATGTTAATGAGACCAGGTTAAAGTAAAGCATTCACAGGTTGACTTCCCCGCAAAGTGTAAACACCGCCTCTGTAACGCTTTCAAAACATTGCTCTGTTTGTTTGAGGATCCTGACCAGCCCAGTACATCAACACTGGCTAATGAGAGTAGGGTGGGATTAAGTTTTAATCCAATGGTAGACAAGGTGTTTGCCATTCCATCTGGTGATGCTAGTGGCACAGAAATTGCATACTTCACATTTAAATAATTAAAGCTATACTGGAGCAGGCAATATTTGCAACCACCCACTATTGTCCAGAGCACAGGTGAAGTAAGGAGACATAAACAAGGTTTTTCAAACTACTGAGAGGAGATAAATTGTCCAAAACAAGAGTTTATTATTGGACGCAACTAAAATATGAGTCATGAGAGTCAGCCCTTTGGCTGCATTCACTATTATGTTTGCACAGAGTCATTGATCTTAAAATCTGGTCTATTAATAACTGCTTTATTGGAACAGGGTATGCACCCTCTCATAGAATACAAGAACACCAAACAACACAAGAGCATATGGAGATGGACTGATTTGTGCTTTCAAATGTCAGAATCTCCCAAGAGGGAGGAGAATAGAGGAGAATGGGAGAGACCTCTATCCACAGGGTTTTATTGCTTCTTATCTAAACCTTGTAAGCCCTATAAACACATGTAGCCTTTAACCTGTCCTCTCTGTGCCTTGTACTTTTCCACTCTCACCAAAAGAGAGCAGACTAATCTGTTTTTAGCCAAGATGTGGGGGAATATATCAAATACGTTGAATTAAATTGTAAAATAAGATGTAAAATAATAAATACAATTCTAACGTGTGTGGATTGAGCTGTTGAGACATTTCATAGTTTACCACCAAACATGGAAATTGCCCATACAGTATTTCTGTTATACAAGCTTTTTTACACTGTCATCCAAAACTACTACTCCATTTTCAATGTGTCTGAAAATTTTCAGAATTGACCCTTCGCTAAGCCCTGCCTTAAAAGTGCTTCAGACCGATCCTAGCAACTGTTGCCCTGCCACCATTACTCTGACACGCGGTTGCTATTATCCAATTAGAGCCTTTGAGAGTAATGTGTGTTTGAGTACTTTTAAGTGGGATTTTATAAAAATAATGTTTCTGATTCATAGTCTCCACAGTTTTTAATCAAATTACTGTGTAGTTCCCTGTCTGTCACTCACTCGACATTGTGTTGATGTAGTGACACTAGGGGTTCGATCTTGAAAGCCCCAATCACCTTTGCTTAAAATAGAAAAGGCCAATGAGAATTGGCGAGTGGAATTTGCATGCTACTCTCCACCCCAGACATACGGGTATAAAAGGAGATGCCGTGCACCACTCATTCAGATTTTTATTTCGGAGCCAAATGCATGTGTGTGTGTGTGTTCATCCTCTCATCTTCACTTATGCTGCTGGATTTTACGGTGCATATCAGCGGTCACCCTCGCACGGTCGAGTGTTGTGCTTCCCCTGGATGCTTTGGTGGCTGAGTCTACAGGTGCTAAAAGAGTATATTCAAGAGAGTAAATTTCCTTCTAAAAGCTCACGCAAACGCTTGGTGTCTTTTTAAAGATGTCCTTCTGCATTTGCGCTACTGGATGAGGCTGTTATCTCTCCCCTCCAGACAGCCATGAAATCTGTCTCGAGTGCTTGGGGCGCCAGCACGCAGAGGCAGCTTTCGTGGAAGGGTCATGTTCTCATTGCGAGAACATGCCCATCAGAACGTTGTCTGAAGACCTTCAGGCAGAAGGTAGCGGTGCCAGTGAAACAATTTCTGAGGCTCCTGTGGCATATGGCATCCTTGGTGGTGCTTCTCCCCCTCAGGTTGATGCACATGAGACTGCTTCAGCACTGGCTACAGACTCGAGTCCCGAGGTGGGCATGGCGCCACGGCACCTGGCATGTGACCATCATGCTACAGTACCGTCAGACTTTCAGCCCTTGGTCAGACCTGGCATTTCTACGGGCAGTGTTCCCCTAGAGCAGGTCTCAAGGTGCGTTGTGGTCCCGACAGATGCCTCGAACTCAGGCTGGAGGCCTGGTTAGCTCTCTCCAGCCCTTCACGGTGGCTCATCAGGACGATTCGCCTCGGCTACATGATCCAGTTCGCCAGACGCCCGCCCAGGTTCAGTGGCATCCTCTCCACTACGGTGCGAGGCGAGGGAGCAATAGAGCCCGTCCCTGTAGCTGAGTTGCGCAAGGGCTTTTACAGCCCTTATTTTATCATGCCCAAGAGAGGGGGAGGGTTGTGCCCAATCTTGGATCTGTGTGCCTTGAACAAAGCCTTACACAGGCTTCCGTTCAGGATGTTAACGCAGAAGCACATCCTGGCATCAGTACGACATCAGGATTGGTTCGTGGCCATCGACCTGAATGACACGTACTTTCACGTATCGATCCTTCCTTGACACAGACCCTTCTTCGGTTTGCCTTCGAGGGACAAGCATACCAGTACAAGCTCCTCCCCTTCAGTCTGTCCCTGTCCCCTCACGTCTTTACCAAGGTCGCAGAGGGTGCCCTGGCCCTGCTGAGGGAAAAGGGCATACGCATTCTCAATTATCTCGACAACTGACTGATCCTAGCTCACTCGTGAGATCTATTGTGTGCACACAGGGACCTTGTGCTTCAGCACCTCGACCGACTTGGGCTTCAGGTCAACTGGGAGAAGAGCAAGCTCTCCCCTGCGCAGAGCATTTATTTTCTCTGTATGGAGTTGGACTCAGTCACTTTCAAAGCTCGCCTTATGACCGAACATGCTCGGTCAGTGCTGACCTGCCTGAAGACCTTTGGGCAGAAGGTAGTAGTGCCAGTGAAACAATTTCAGAGGCTGCGGTGGCGGTTCTCCCCCTCAGGGTGATGCATATGAGACCGCTTCAGCACTGGCTACAGACTCGAGTCCCGAGGTGGGCATGGCGCCGCGGCACCCGGCGTGTTACCATCATGCCACAGTGCCGTCAGACTTTCATCCCTTGGTCGGACCTGGCATTTCTACGGGCAGGTGTTCCCCTAGAGCAGGTCTCAAGGCGCATCATGGTCCCGACAGATGCCTCAAACTCAGGCTGGGGCGCTGTGTGCAATGGGCAGGCAGTGTTGAGTCTCTGGACAGGGCCCTGACTCCAATGGCACATCAACTGCTTAGAGTTGCTGGCAGTATTGCTGGCCCTGAGAAGGCTTCGGCCATTGATTCAGGGCAAGCATGTGTTGGTCTGGACCGACAACACAGCGACCATAGCATACATCAATCACCATGGTGGCATACGCTTGCATCGCAACTCGCCCGCCGTGTCCTCCTTTGGAGTCAGCAGATGTTGAAGTCTCTGTGAGCCACTCACCTTCTGGGCATCCTCAACCATGCAGCGGACACACTCTCATGGCAGGTAACGCTCCGCAGGGAGTGGAGACTCCACCCCCACGTAGTCCAGCTGATTTGGGAGAGATTCGGGGAGGTGCAGGTAGACCTGTTCGCTTCCCAAGAGTCCTCTCACTGCCCCCTTTGGTACTCCCTGTCTGAGGCCCCCCTTGGCACGGATGCCTTGGTGCACAGCTGGCCTCAGGGGCTACACAGGTATGCATTTCCTCCTGTGAGCCTCATTGCACAGACTGTGCAAAGTCAGGGAGGACGAGCAGCAAGTCCTGTTCATTGCGCTGTACTGGCCCAACCGGACTTGGTTCTCGGATCTGATCCACCTAGCAGGTCTTCTTCCAGCGGTAGTAAATAGGATCACTCAGGCCAGAGCCCCCTCTACGAGGTGGCTGTATGCCTTGAAGTGGCGTCTCTTCATGAACTGGTGTTCTTCCCGTGGGGAAGACCCACAGAGATGTGCCATCGGGTCTGTGTTGTCTTTCCTTCAGGAAGGGCTGGAGAGACGGCCGTCTCCCTCTACCCTGAAAGTGTACGTGGCTGCCATAGCAGCATACCACGATACACTGGACAGGGGAAACCCTCATGACAGCGCGACCTGATCAGCAGGTTCCTCAAGGGTGCGAGGAGGTTGAATCCTCCTTGACCACGCCTGATTACCTCTTGGGATCTCTCTGTGGTCCTACCTTCCCACAGAGAGCCCCCTTTGAACCCCTGGAGCGGGCCAAGCTCAGCACTTTGTCCCTGAAGATGGCCCTCCTGGTGGCGATCACTTCCATCAATAGGGTGGGGGACCTGCAGGCACTCTCTGTCACCAGCGAATGCCTGGAGTTCGGGCCGGCACACTCTCATGTGATATTGAGACCCCGGCCCGGTTACATGCCCAAAGTTTCCACCACTCCCTTTCGGGACCAGGTAGTGAACTTGCAAGTGCTCCCTTCAGAGGAGGAAGACCCGGCCTTGTCGTTGCTGTGTCCAGTTCAAGCCCTGCGCATCTATCTGGACCGAATGCAGAGCTTTAGATGCTCGGAGTAGCTCTTTGTCTGCATTGGAGGGCAGCAGAATGGGAAAGCTGTCTCCAAGCAGAGGCTGGCCCATTGGATTGTGGATGCCATTTTCCTCACATACCAATCGCAGGACTTGCCGTGCCCCTTGCGAGTCTGGGTGCACTCCACTAGAGGTGTTGCATCCTCCTGGGCACTGGCAAGGGGGGCCTCTCTAGCAGACATATGCAGAGCTGCGGGTTGGGCTACACCCAATACCTTCGCGAGGTTTTACAACCTATGCACAGAGCCTGTTTCGACCCAAGTGTTATGCGGTAACAGCAGGTAGGCCGGGCGGCCGGTTGGGTGTACCGCTTGCATTGCACCTTTCCCCTTTTTCTAAGGTGATAATGTGTGCCTTTTGTCCACAACAGTTCCCCGTATCCAGTGAACCCCGAACGCTTCTTTAATTCTTAAGCACTGTTCGGTGATGAACTTGGTGGAGCAGTTGCAGCACCAGGCCCAGTACTCGTGGTATGCCCCTTTTCAGGTGAGCCCGTGTGCTCTGGCTCAGTGCTCCATATGTGGCGATTCCCCTTGGTAATCCCATATGATGAGTTTCCACTGTTCGGTTTCCCCGTAGGTGAACCCTGTGTTTCCCCTTGCCGGAGATTTTTTCTTGAATATCTGGTCATTAAATGCTATTAATGTTAGATAAGAATAGCATTAAGAATTTTCAAAACATCTTTTTTCATAGTTTGGTGAACTATCCCTTTAAATTAAATCATACATAATATTTTTGAGACAATAATATCAATTCGTTTTTAGCTCTATAGGCCATATCATGGGGAATATTGTACACTGCACACATATCAAGCATTTATCTAATCAGTTGGCTTTGAGTTTCACTTTCCTAAACAGGAATAAATTTACCCACATGAAACCCCCTTGACAGAGCTGCATATCTGAAAAGATTCAAATTTCACACTTGAAATGGTTTACTCGCACCATTGGTTGTAATGTCAAATATGGGGGCATATCAAGAGAGCTCCTGCAATTCAACTGAACAGGTACTGATCTGATCCACATGATATCTGCATGTCCTGGAGGGGTTGAGGGAGGAACAAATTGCTTTGTTTGTGTTCTCAGACTAAGACTCCTTTAACAGTCCTCCAAGGCTTGAACTGGAGTTTGAAACCCCCTCAACTTGCTAAAGGGAAGCCATGTTCTAGATGTATACAGCACTATATATTAATTCAAATGCCAAATGTAAACCTTATAAATCTCATCAAATTCCTGTCTGCAAGAAAATTTTATATTTTAATTATAGCCAGCAGCTGTTGCAGATGTCAGATCCATGACAGTTCAGGCTATGTTTAATCAATTATAGGGAATTGCTTTGGATTAGCATCACTTTGCTGGTACTTGTTCCATAATACCCTCATTCGGTTCATTCTTTGTGATTACAGTTGTTAGGGGCCTATAGGCAACTGATATAAATCATTTTCTGTTCCTCTGTTATTCCCACTTCATTCACCAAAGCTAGCAACATGGATAACAATGAGCTTATCTAATTTTAGCCAGCTACTATAAATAGCTAGACCTATCTAGTTGTTTTCTCCAAAAGGGTGATGTACCTTTTGATGCTTTTAATACTTGCTGCAAGTTGTAATGTAGAAATCTTTAATTACTTACTATCTTATTATGAATGCTTCATCATGAATGAATTTTATAATTTTACTTAGCTCTATAAATAAAACAATGAGATTTGATGGTTTTAGAGAGGTTTGTGCAGCTGGTCAGGCTAGGAGAACATCTGACTGACCAGCAAAAATATCTTAGACCAGGGTTTATCAACCACTGAGTCACGACCCAAAAGTGGGTCATGGATCATTGTCTGCAGAGTCACAAGATCTTTTCTGTCATGAGTACAAATTACCAATTAGAAGGATAGAACTGTACATTTGCAATGTTTGGGGAAACAGTGACCTCTATTGTCAAATCGTGTTAATATCTCCAGGTTAACAAAAACAACCGTAAGTCAAAGGTTGCGTTTCTCTTATGTTAATTATTAGCTGTCCAATCACAATAATCCATACATGCTACAAATCGTCTCTTTACGTAGCGTTGCATGCGCTAGCAGCGTTAATCAACACGAGGCATGCGAGCCGCATGCGGTTTTTGAGCCAAACTTCGTGGCCCACGTTTTGATTTCATCATAAAAATATATTTATCAATAGCCTATCAAATGTGCATGAATTAAATTGGGGTGTTCCTTTATCAGAGGGCTTACAGTAGCTCTCTGAATGGCTGAAGCACAGCACAGTTAGAGAGGGAAATAAACTGCAAAAGGATGTAACGAATGAAATAAACAACAAAGAATATCTGAGCATAGCTGATGTTTCATGAGAGCGGCAGTCCGTTAGCGGGCGCATTCATAGAAACAGTATGTGGGGACACGTGCGGTCTGTCAATCAAGAATGCGCGCTCTCAGTTTCAGGTGAGAGTCACTCATCAGTGCGAATCTGTCAAACTCATTTGAATAGCTTAACGGATATATTTGCTTGTCATGAAAACAGTCATAACAGGACAAAATAACAGTTTATCCTGCAATAACAGCGTTGAGATGCCTTCATGCAAACGCTAATTAGTGATGTGAGATACTTCACTGCAAAACACTAAAAAGGTGAACACATCTTTATGACTTCTCACTGGAGTAGTTTTGGAATTAATAGTGGATAAATCGCTCTTGTTTTGGAATGTAGTATCTCAGGTGAGTGTGATGTTGAACACTCATGGAGTTGACAATGTCTTTGACAGTGACAACAGAACTGATAATATCTGTTTTCTTTATTGCAATGAATGTGGGAGAATGTGGCTCTTTGAAAAATTAAAACCAAACCATGAGAAAATTGAACTGTTACACCCCTAATTTAGGCTTTTATATAGGCTTGTATGATATTATATTATATTATATTATATTATATTATATTATATTATATTATATTATATTATATTATAAAATAAAAAATTTGGAGGGTTTAAAGGCAGAAATATGAAGCTTATAATTTTATAAAAGCACTTACATTAATTCTTCTGTTAAAACTTGTGTATTTGAACTGTAAAGTTGTTTAAAGTGTCATTTTTACAGTCATTTTGGGGTTTGTTGACTACATCATGGCAACAAAGTTATAGAAAATAGCTATAACTTTACATAAAAATGATAAGTGATTTTATAACACTAAAATAATTTTAACACAAATATTGTTTATTTCTTGTGGCTATACATTTGAAAAAGTGTGAATTTTAATGTTCAAAATTTACCCCTTTCACTTCCATTGCAAGTGCCTCACTGTAACCCAGATTTTTGCTTTTATTAAAGAAGGGGGGGGGGGCAAGTTAAAATACATTTTTGTGGTAATCAGCGTTATGCCACAAATGCTGTCAATTGAGCTTAACTTGTATTGAACCCAGAATATTCCTTTAATGCATGGAAGCAAAGCAACGCGTAGTGCATATGTGCTTAAAACAGTGCCGCTCTATAGGCAGATTATAGCAGAACAGGCTCAGACATGACACAGGCAGAATCGGAGGTGCCGCAACGCCATTTCAGACTGTTCCACCCCATTTAACCCCTGGTAAGGGGGAAGAGATAATAAATTATGCATCCAGTTATAACAAAAAATACAACTCGCTTTTGGTGCCATTCTGTGGATATTTCACCTGAAAAATGGAGCTAACATGTGCCCCTAAGTTCAACAACATTTACAGCTTAGGCCACTGGGGGCAATGATTCCACCTAAACCGAGACCAAGTCAAGACCAAGACTAGAGTGTATCAAGACAGAGACAAGACAAAGACTTTGAGGGGTTGAGACCAAGTCGAGACCAAGACCAAGGCAGGGCAAGACCAGTTCAAGACCAAGACCAGACCAGTGCGAGTCCCACATTGCATGACACACTTACGATAAAATGTGGATCACTCAAACCATAGGCACTCCTCACAGTGATCTGAAAGATCCACATTCCCATAAAAACACCCACATAAAACAAATCTTTTATTGCCATATGTGTGTGTGTGTGTTTGTGTGTGTGTATCAGTGTACCATGTGAAATGTCTTGATAAAATAATTAAAAGGCATTGCGGAGGTGAATTTTAGGTGTGTGAATTTTCCTTTGTTTTCTATGAGCAAACAAATACAAACAAACACTAAGGAGCTGAAATCAACTTAACCATCTTTATTCAACACTCCTTTTCCAAGTTTTACCATCCACCTAATACAATAACATTTTTGTGCAAGCATCACATCAGGTTTACTGGATGACTCTTCCCCTAGAAAACATCTGTAACGAACTGGCCATGGAGATGGTGTTAGGACTCAAGATGGCGCCGAGTATGGCTGCTGCGTTGCGAGCTCCGACACAACATAGTAATGTTTTGTTTGTTTTGTTCACAATTCTTATTTTTTTTGTCTCGGATGTTGTCTGCCTTATTGTCTACGACAGACAAACACTTTTGGACATTGGTTCAGCAATCTCACACCGTAAACCGGACTTCACATTCCTCAATGCCGACCCGCTGTTTACAAACACGCAAGCGGAGCCCTTTGTCTGGGCAGCACGGCCGCGGAAACGCAGGAGGAAAAGGGGAAACAGAGCCGGCGTTCTCATCAGAGTAAGACGCCACGCAAATCGACCCCCGCTACCCACTATTCTACTGGCAAATATTCAGTCTCTGGATAACAGGCTCTGCGAGCTGAAAGCGTGGATCTCTTTCCAACGAGATACAAGGGACTGCTGCATTATCTGCCTAACAGAAACTTGGATGTCTGCGGAGATTCCAGACTCAGCCATTGAACCCGCGGGGTTCTCCGTGCACCGAGCGGACAGAGCGAAAGACCTCTCAGGTAAAAGCAGAGGTGGTGGTGTATGTTTTATGATCAACAAATCCTGGTGTGATCAGAGGAACGTACATTCTATCAAGTCATTCTGCTCTCCTGATCTGGAATTTCTTATGCTTCTGTGTCGACCATTCTGGCTACCGAGGGAATTCACAGCGGTCATTATCACAGCTGTGTACATTCCCCCACAAGCCGACACAGACCGGGCACTCAAGGAACTGTATGGGATTATAAGTGAGCAGGAAACCACGCACCCTGAGGCCACGTTCATTGTGAACGGGGACTTTAATAAAGCCAGTTTAAAATCAGTCACACCAAAATATCACCAGCACATTAGTTTCAACACACGAGGGGACCGGGTTTTGGACCATTGCTACTCTCCGTTCCGGGATGGCTACAAATCCCTCCCCCGCCCACCATTTGGCAAATCAGACCACTCTTCCATTCTGCTTCTGCCCGCTTAAAGGCAGAAACTGAAACAGGAAGCACCCACCCTCAGAACGATCCAGTTCTGGTCGGACCAATCAGATTCTACGCTACAAGACTGTTTTGATCACACGAACTGGGAGATGTTCCGGTCCGCCTCTGATGGCGACATTGAGCTTTACGCTGATAGCGTAATGTGTTTCATCAGAACGTGCGTAGAGGACGTCGTTCCGACCAGAACTGTACAAATCTATCCGCATCAGAAGCCTTGGATAAATAGCGATGTTCGCGCGGCACTTAATGTGCGGACCTCTGCTTTTAATTCCGGGAACGTGGAGGAGCATAAACAAGCCAGTTATGCCCTCCGAAAAAGAACCGCAAAATGACAGTACAGGAGTAAGATTGAAGGACAGTTTAACACCACCAACTCTAGAAGCATGTGGCAGGGAATTAACATCATCACAGACTTTAAAGGGAATAAAAACTCCGCCATGAACACCGCTGCCTCTCTACCGGATGAGCTAAATACTTTTTATGCTCGTTTCGAGGGAAATAACACCGCCCTCATGGAGAGAGCTCTCGCGGCTGAAACTACAGAGGTTAGTTCACTCTCCGTCTCTGTAGTGGATGTAACCCGATCCTTCCGACGGGTGAACATCCGTAAAGCCGCTGGCTCAGACGACATTCCGGGCCGCGTCATCAGAGCGTGCGCGAACCAGCTGGCTGGTGTTTTTACGGACATTTTCAACCTTTCCCTCTCTTTGTCTGTAGTGCCCACATGCTTTAAAACATCCACCATTGTGCCTGTTCCAAAACAATCAAAAATAACTTGTTTAAATGACTGGCGTCCTGTTGCTCTGACCCCCATCATCATCAAATGTTTTGAGAGACTAATCAGAGATTACATCTGCTCTGTATTGCCACTCTCTCTTGACCAGCTGCAGTTTGCTTACTGCAACAACCGCTCCACTGATGATGCCATTGCATCTACAATACACACTGCTCTCTCCCACCTGGAAAAAAGGAACGCTTATGTGAGAATGCTGTTTGTAGACTACAGCTCAGCATTCAACACCATAGTGCCCTCCAAGCTAGATGAGAAACTCCGGGCTCTGGGCTTAAACAGCTCGCTGTGCAGCTGGATCCTGGACTTCCTGTCAAGCAGATGCCAGGTGCTTAGAATAGGCAGCAACATCTCCTCATCACTGACCCTCAACACTGGAGCCCCGCAGGGCTGTGTTCTCAGCCCACTACTGTATTCCTTGTACACACATGACTGTGTGGCAACACATAGCTCCAATGCCATCATTAAGTTTGCTGATGACATGACGGTGGTAGGTCTGATCACTGACAATGATGAAACAGCCTACAGAGAGGAGGTACACACTCTGACACACTGGTGTCAGGAGCACAACCTCTCCCTCAATGTCAGTAAGACAAAGGAGCTTGTGGTGGACTTCAGAAGAAAAGACAGAGAACACAGTCCCATCACCATCAATGGAGCACCAGTGGAGAGAGTCAGCAGCTTCAAGTTCCTGGGTGTCCACATCACTGAGGAACTCACATGGTCCATCCACACTGAAGTCGTTGTGAAGAAGGCTCATCAGCGCCTCTTCTTCCTGAGATGGCTGAGGAAGTTTGGAATGAACCGCCACATCCTCACACGGTTCTACACCTGCACTGTGGAGAGCATCCTGACTGGCTGTATCTCCGCCTGGTACAGCAATAGCACAGCCCACAACCGCAAAGCACTGCAAAGGGTGGTGTGAACTGCCAGACACATCATCGGAGGTGAGCTTCCCTCCCTCCAGGAAATATATACAAGGCGGTGTGTGAAAAAAGCTCGGAGGATCATCAGAGACTCCAGCCACCCGAGCCATGGACTGTTCTCACTGCTACCATCAGGTAGGCGGTATCGCAGCATCAGGACCCGCACCAGCCGACTCCGTGATATCTTCTTCCCCCAAGCAATCAGACTTTTGAACTCTTGATTTTCCACGATCAAAATACATCAGCACTGCACTTTATTACCCTTACTCTTATATCTCACACCGGACTGTCATAAATTATATTATTATTATATTATGTTCTCTCTTAACAACTGACTATCAACCGACAGCCTGAATGTCAATACAGTACAATACTGTACATTCTATATATATATACTTTTTATATATTTTAATTTTTTATTTTTATTGAATAATGTGTATCTATATAGTGCATATTGTATACTGTACAGTGTATGTTATTATTTGTATACTGTTGAGTGTAATTATGTGTATAACAGATGTTTAAATTGTGTTGTGTTAATTTGATGTTATTGTAAATTGGTATATGTTTCATCACTGTCAAGACTGCTATGTTGATCGGAACGGCACCCAAGAATTTCACACACCATTGCACTTGTGTATATGGCTGTGTGACAATAAAGTGATTTGATTTGATGTGCAGGATGTTTATTAAAAGAGACACAATCAAACAATCCAAAACAGCAGGCAGAGAGACGTAGTCGTAAAGCCAAACAAAACAAAGGGTAATCCATAAAGCAGTAAATCCAGAAAAACAGGCAATGGTCATAACATGAATCAAGAAACAACGGCAATGGAAAAACGCTCTGTAAGGCAGGGTAAACTGGCAATACTTTGCAACATGTTCAGTGAAGCACATGGCTTATAAAGCTACAAATAGGAAGTGAGAATACAAACAGGAAGTGCCACTAAAACTCAGGTGATGGCTCCCTCTGGTGGAGGGATGAACTGTTCATGGGCTGAGGTATTATAGATTCCCCCCCCCCCCCCCAGGAACACCCCCAGGTGTTCTCCTCCTGGGCCGTCCCCTTGGTCTGGGTGCCGGTCGGTCTGGATGATCATGGTGGAAGTCCCTGTTGAGTGAAGGATCCAAAATGTCTGAGGCTGCTACCTGGATCTCTCTTCAGGACCGTATCTCTCCCAGTCCACAAGGTAATATAGTCAATTAGCCCTCCTTCGGGAATCTAGGATCTCCCGGACGAGATAGGCAGGGGATCCATCGATCTCCATTGGTGGAGGTGGCATTGATTCAGTGGTTACAGGTTACAGTGCAGGGTGTGCAGGTTTCAGGAGGGATACATGGAAGGAAGGAGAGATACGATAATCAGCAGGAAGCTCTAGTCTATCGGTCACTGGGTTGATTTGTCTTAGTATCTTAAAGAGACCTACGTACCTTGGACTGAGCTTCCTGCTAGGTAGCCTCAGATGTAGATCCCTCGTAGAAAGCCATACCATCTGGCCAGGCTGGTAATTAGGGTGGGGACACCTCCAGCGGTCAGCCTGAATCTTCTGTCTCCTGATAGCTCGCTGAAGCCGGACATGGGTGCTGTCCCACACCCTCTCACTCCTCCTAATCCAGTCATCCACCACCAGCACCTCTGATGGTTCTCCAGACCAAGGGAACAATGGTGGTTGATAACCCAGAACACACTGGAAAGGGGTTAGTCCTGTGGATGAATGTGTGAGGGAGTTCTGAGCGTACTCAGCCCATGGCAGGAAAGTGCTCCAATGGTGCTGATCACGACTACAATAGGAGTGTAAGTAGCATCTAATTTCTTGGTTTACTCTCTCCACTTGACTGTTAGCCTGAAGGTGATAGCCAGAGGTTAAACTGACATTGATATTTAAATGATGACAAAAGGCCTTCCATACCCATGATGTGAACTGTGGTCCCCGGTCTGTGACAATGTCTTCTAGGAGTCCATAAACCCTGAAAACCTGGTTGAACAGGGCCTCTGCAGTCTCCATAGCTGTGGGTAGACCTTTCATGGGGATCAGATGACATGATTTAGAAAAATGATCAACAATGACACAGATGGCAGTGAAACCATTGGAATTAGGGAGATCGGTGATAAAGTCTACTGCTAAGTTTGACCATGGTCGTTGAGGGATGGGCAGAGGTTCCAGCAGCCCTGCAGGGAGTTGACATGGGGGTTCTAACTTGTGCACAGACATGACAGGCATTAACATAAGTAGTCACATAATGGAGAAGAGTGGGCCACCAGAAAGAGTTGCATACCAATGTTGCAGTTCTTTGAATTCCTGGGTGACCAGAGCCTAGGGAAGTGTACACCCACTGTAAGACACTCTGTCTGAGATTTTGGGGTATGTACTGCCTATTGGAAGGACATTCCGATGGTGGTGGTTCATCTTGTTGTCCATGATGGATCTCCTCCATAATATCCCAACGGATGGGTGCAATGACGACAGACTGTGGCAGAATGGGTTCTGGGAGAGGTGATGAATGAACTGGATCATGTCTTCGTGACAGGGCATCTGCTTTGCCATTCTTGCTGCCTGGATGATAAGTAACAGTCAAATTGAATTGGGTGAAGAAGAGCGCCCACCTGGCCTGTCGTGGATTCATTCTCTTGGTGTTCTTAATATATTCCAAGTTCTTCTGCTCAGTGATGACTTGAAATGGGTGCCTGGATCCCTCCAACCAGTGCCTTCACTCCTCTAGGGCAGATTTGATTGACAGCAGTTCCCTGTTGCCTACATCATAATTAGTCTCTGCAGAGTTTTTTGGAGAAAAAGGCACATGGGTGGAGTTTACCCGGATAACCATGACGCTGGGAGAGTACAGCTCCGATGCCACAGTCTGAAGCATCCACTTCCACTATGAAAGGGAGGTCTGGATCTGGGTGTTTCAAGATGGGAGCAGTGGTGAAACTAGACTTGAGTCTTTTAAAAGCATCTTATGCACTCTTGGGCCAAGTCAACCTCCTAGGTTTTCCTCTGAGTAATGCAGTGAGAGGGGCTGCAACGATGCTGTAGTTCCTTATGAATCGCCTGTGAAAGTTTGCAAACCCAAGAAATCGTTGTAGTTCCTTGATGGTTGTGGGGGCTGGCCACTCAGTGACTGCCTTGATTTTGGACTCATCCATCTCTACTCCTTTGGGGCTGATGTTATATCCTAAGAAGGTTGTGGTGGTGGTGTGAAACTCACATTTTTATGCTTTCACATATAGCTGATGGTGGAATAGACAGTTGAGCACTGTCTTGAATTGTTGAATATGTTCATCCCTGGTCTTTGAGTAAACAAGGATATCATTAATGTAAACTATTACACAGCTGTTGAGAAGGTCTCTGAAAATTTAATTGACAAATGACTGGAAAACTGAAGGTGCATTGGCAAGGCCATAGGGCATGACCAAGTACTCATAGTGCCCCCTAGTTTTAATAAATGCAGTCTTCCACTCATCCCCTTCTTTGATACGGACCAAGTTGTAGGCACTTCTGAGATCCAGCTTAGTAAAAATCTTGGCTTCTCTTAGTTGTTCTAAGGCAGATGGGACTAATGGCAGGGGATAGTGGTATTTAACTGTGATGGCATTCAGACCCCTGTAGTCTATACATGGCCGGAGTCCACCATCCTTCTTTTCCACAAAGAAAAATCCAGCTGTGGCTGGTGACGTAGAGGGATGGATGAAGCCCGATGCTAGTGCCTCCTCGATGTAATCCTCCATAGCCTGCATTTCAGGGAGGGATAGAGGGTAAGCCTTGCTTCTAGGGGGAGATGAATTGGGTAGCAAGTCTATGGCACAGTCCCAAGGTCTGTGGGGTGGTAATTGGGTGGCTTTGTCTTTGCTAAATACCTCTATGAGTTCAGAATATTCCTTGGGGATGTGAGCGTGGATGTTAGTCTGGGGGCTCTCCACACTTGTGGTCAGGCATGGTACTATTAACTCGGTGGTTAGACAATGCTCTTGACAGTATGGAGGCAATTCCCCTTTTCTCCAGGAGATCAGTGGGTCATGGAGTGATAGCCATGGGTATCCTAGTATTATGAGGTGGCGAGGAGATGTGATGACAGAGTGTTAAGGTTTTGACATGGAAAATTCCTAATTGAATCTGGATAGGGATGGTTTTATGGGTTATCTGCCCCGTGCCTATGGGTGCATTATCTACTGCAGTGATTTGGGTGGGAGGATTACATGGTATTGTAGGGATATTGAATTTGGTAACTATCTTATGATGAATGAGGTTCAATGCAGCTCCTGAATCCACTAGCGCTGTAACACATGATTGGCTATCTTCAATAAAAATGGTCACAGGAAGAGTAAAATTCTGACTGGAGACTGAATCAAATGTGATGCTCACCCTTAGAGAAGATCCAACTGAGGCTCTGGCTCTGTGTGGGCATGTGTTACAACATTGTCCTGGTTGGCCACAGTAGAAACATAACCCCTCATCATGTCTGCGATGGCGCTCCTCTTCGGGCACCCTCGCACACCCGATTTGCATGGGTTCATTCGATTCGGCTGACGAAGTAACAGAAGATGAGGCAGTGGCAGAGAAATGCTTGAGTGCACTGGATCATGGCTGACTGCGCATGAGAATGTCGATTTTAACGGTCAAGGTAATGTACTCAGACAAAGTTAATGATTCATCCTTGCATGCTAGCTCAGCTTGCAGTGTGGGATTTAAACCTTCTCGGAATACTTATTTGAGAGCAATATCGTTCCAACCGCTCTGCGCTGCTAAAGTACAAAATTGTACTGCATAATCGGCTGCACATAAATTCCCCAATAACTGCACAGAAATGTCCCTTCCCCCTGCAGGGTATTCAAAAACCTCCTTAATCTGTTGTGAGAAATACATGAAGGAATTGTGAATTTGTTCATCATTATCCCAAATGGCCGAAGCCCACTCTAATGCTTTTCTGGTAAGCAAAATCATCATTAAAGCACATTTAGCTGTCTCTTGATTAAAGGTGTCGGGTTGGTGAGTGAAATATATTGAACATTGCCTCAGAAATCCCTTGCATTTGTCAGCAGATCTATCAAACTTTTCAGGCAGTGCCAGTCTTACCGTGTCGGGACGTGGGGAAGGCATCGACTGGATATAGCGTATCAAATGTTCATTAGCAGCTCGAAGATTCACAAGTTTTTCTTGAAATCCCTGTAGTACATCACTTTGATAAGCGATCGTGGCTCTGAGCTGTGTAACCTCTGCTGGATCCATGGTAGGTGAAGTATTCTGTAACGAACTGGCCATGGAGACGGTGTTAGGATCCATGTGCAGGAAGTTTATTAAAAGAGACACAAGCAAACAATCCAAAACAGCAGGCAGAGAGACATAGTTGTAAAGCAGGCAGATAAATCCAATAAACCAAATAGACAGTCCAACCAGGCAAACAAAACAAAGGGTAATCCATAAAGCAGTAAATCCAGAAAAACAGGCAATGGTCATAACATGAATCAAGAAACAATGGCAATGGAAAAACGCTCAGTAAGGCAGGGTGAACTGGCGATACTTTGCAACGTGTTCAGTGAAGCACATGGCTTATAAAGCTACAAACAGGAAGTGAGAATACAAACAGGAAGTGCCACTAAAACTCAGGTGAAGGCTCCCTCTGGTGGAGGGATGAACTGCTCATGGGCTGAGGTATTACACCATCATTAAGTACGAAATATATCAAACAATTATTCAATACACAAGTCTTCAATTTTCTCTGTCTTTTCTTAAACAATATAGTAACTTTCCGAGTTGAATGGAATGCAGCAAGAGGCAGATTGCTAACGTTAGCTAGCTAGCTTTACTAGCATCACTTACACTTAGCTTATCTTTCTTTATGCTTCCTTTCTAAGTGCCGATAAAATCTTAATGTGGTCCCAGCCGTCTCTAAGCATTGCATTGCAACATTTACATACTGCTGTGTTTTCTCTTATGGATGCTTTTTTGCAGATGAATTCTTTATGGTTTAGGTCAGTGTTTCCCAACCTTTTTTTCTGCCACGGCACACTTTTTTACGATTAAAAAATCCCATGGCACACCACTATCCCACATAACCATCATCGATAATTTTCCTTTTCAAGATCATGTCCATGTCTTAGTAGCGTGAACTCATAATGTTTGAAATTTGGCTATGCAAATGCAAGTAACATAGGTATGCTATATAATGAGGTCACAGATGTTTCATGAGAGAAACGCGACAAGTAGCCACATCTGTTCATAACATCTGTAACTCTATGCTGTGCACAAATAAACAGCTTTTAGTCTGTGAGTAAAACAATACACCTGTTGTATTCTATTCATTCATTCGGTTCACTGGCTGAATGTTTTTATTACAAGTGTGCTGATAAAGCATAATTTTGTGGGCATGCGAGGAGTTGCGTTTGACAGTGGACTAGAGTTATGTTATGATGCACAAAATAATTAAACTGGTTGCATTAAATACTTTGTAATGGAAAATTCTTAATTTGCAACTTTAAAACTCTTCTACCGTCTCTATGCCTTCACTAAAATACCGGAATTTTATTTATTTATTTATTTTGAGGAATTTGATGATTTTCTATGGCACACCTGACAATCTTTCACGGCACACTTGTGGGCATAATGGTTGGGAAACACTGGTTTAGGTAGCCAAATTGTATTACAGAAGATTTGTCTGACATCTCTCAGACAGTCACAGTTTCTTCTCCTGTCTCCCGCATTCACTTTCTTGGAGTGCATGTAAAGGGGGGCAGGGAAGGGTGACAGCTGTTAACAGTAACAACAATTTCAAATTAGAAATGAGTCAAGTTATTGCTAGCATTTGAAGCAGGAAGTTTTACATCTAATCACAGTAATGATGTCAACAGATAAAGCAGACAATGCACAAGCAATTTAGTGATATCCCCGCAGTTGTGGTCTTGACCGGTCTTGAAATAAAATCCAGAGTCCTCTTTGTCTGAGACTGAGAGAAGACAGAGTAAAAATGTGGTCGATTCCGAGACGAGACAGAGACCTTCAAAAAGTGATCTTGAGTACTACAAAACTGTTCAGCAGCAAAACTTTCAACCTCCTGCAGCCAAATTCAGAGTGAAATTTAAGTCAGAAGATTTAAATATTGTGCACATGTTGTATGGACTACATTTTTTGCTACTGTTAGGGTGTTTTTATTTTGTACTTTTTAAAACTTGATAGCCATGGTCACTATTGTAGTGGACAGCAAGAAGACAAAGGCATTTCAAAGCTCTTTCATCCTCTACAGTAGATGAATCTTCATGTTGATTTTAGTAGGTTCCTGATGTGATCAAGCCTAAAGTAAGCAAATTACTTTTTCCATAACATAAGACTGAAAAGACACCTTTTTTTGGAAGACAAAATGGCCCTGCAGAGCAGCTGACCTCATCACTGGATACCCTTTTGTTCACTTCCTGACTCTTAATCCTAAAACCTAGGTGTAAACGGCCACAGGATGTCTCAGGACCATCAAACTGGTTATCTGGGGCAACTTAAAAGATGCTCCAAACAGAGGAAAAATCTTCACTTACAGAGTTTTACTCCAAAAATACACACAAAACTGCATCACAACATCTCCATATCTATTCAGAGAATGGTATAAGCTTACCAGCAACTATTTGTGACACAACAGCTCACAAATATATAGCTGTTAATGCATAAATTATTGCATTGCATTAACGCATAATGCAAAGTTCAACCTTACATCACCATATTTGGACTCTATGCATTCTGCACAATACCAAGAGTATTTTGGAAGTGGTTTGGAAAATGTGCAATGCATAGGTAAATCCTTAAAGGCACTTTTCTAACTCTGAACTTTAAACAATGCAAATGAGAGAAAGAAGTTTGGGTCAAACTGTGTGTGCCACCTCTGATTTCAACAGCCAGTCAGGACACTGGAACAGGAACGCACCAAACTGAAATCTAAGGAAGGTATAAAGCTTCCTTACAACAGCCACACCTGTGTCCTGAGTCCCTGTCCAGAGGGTCATTAACAGGATACACTTCTATAATCCCCATTCTGAGTCTCTGAATGAGGCACTAAAAGACCATCTCAATGTTCTGAGTCTCGGATCACCAATTTCTGCTCCATGAGAGACGATAGCAACGGCACGTTCGTAGTCCCCAAACCAGGGAGAAACAACAGATACAACCAGCGATAAGGTTAACCTTTATTTCCAAGTTTCCTACGTCTGCGTGTTCCAGATTGTTACGGAAATTCTGCGCTAGAATCAGGGCCACAAGTCTGTTCTGCGTGTTCCAGATTGCAAAGGAGCCTCGCAGTGCTCCAGGAGATCAGCATTCCCCAACGCTTCATGTTCAAGGCTGTTGAAACGGAATCAAGATCCTTCTCTACTGCAATGCACAACAGTAAAACCAGTGGAAGACTTCACCGTCGCCGAGCTCATCACATAATCTAGCAGACTGTAAATATAACTTTCCAAGCCCATTAATGTGTTAGTAATTAGTGTAATTAGTGTATACTATTAGATTATGTTTTTCTAATGTTCTTTAGATTGCATAATCTGTTTACCAAATGTTTTACAAATAAACTTAGAGTCATTTGTAGAGATAGAGATAAGGTATTCACCTTATTAGTTTACAGAGAAACAGCAGTTTATATGTCCAGAAGATAACCAATGCTCTGCCATAGCTTTATCCAACTCAGCCACTTGCATCTTTCCATCCTATGCATTTTCTTCCCCATTTGTAGTACTTTTAGCATATTAGTGCAATTAAGTAGTTGTTAGTTTTTTTGTGAATCTTTTTAAATAAATTAATTTTATTACAATTGTGTCTTCCTTGTGTTGATGATACAGAAGAGCACTAAAGGTAATCTTGAATCTCACAAATCCTTCAGATTAATCAGATGACCAACTCCCATTTATTGAATGGTCCATTTGGATTGAATGATTGATCATGTTCATATTTCATGATACTGTCATGGTACTCCAAGGTACTTTAAAAAATACCATGGTTTTACTCTGACACATGTCAAAAACATGGGTTATCACAGACCATGTCTGAAAATAAATAAACGTAATACCATGGGGCTTTTTGTGAGAAATATAACAGAATAGGCTTACATTAGGCTATATATATGGTATATACAAGAAAATGGATAAATACTCAAAAAGCAAAACAATTAGTGAAAAAAAAAAAAAAAAAACAGTGCTCTTTTTTTATCCTTCCACCCCATCCCTGCGAAGGTCTGTGCACATCACTGATGTAGACATACTGTACACATAGGCAGAGGGTGAACGAACTGCAGGGTAAGGCCATCTGGAGCCATACATTCAGTCAGGGCTTAAATTGGCCTGCAAAGGTCAGCACCTTTGCTTGTTTGTCAGTCTATTCTATTTATTTTATGCTCCGACACTGTATTTGTCTGACACATTTCACACATTCCGGTTCCATTTCACAAGTATACTTGCTCAGAAACTTTTTAAGTTCATTATGTTTCTCTCAGTCAGTTCCGCATGCGAGTAGAGGCAGCTATTCAAGAATGGTGCGAGACTGCGCGCCCCCGCATACAGACACTCTTGCACATCTATTGTTCTGTGGTCCTATCTGTAATTTATAGAAATCACAAAATACTGTATGAAATCAACTGCTCACCCATTTCTGAGATCAATATGCAGTAGCAATTTTGCTTAGTTTATATTAAAGCTGTATAACCCTTAAGAATGTGCATTTAGCCTACTTTTAAATTGTAAAATAAGTGGATAGTTTAGCATGTTCAAAGGCAAGATGACGCCTTACCTCAGGCAAGAAGAAGATAAACTTTCCAGCTGTCATCTGATTTTCATAAAATGCGTAAAATACATCTGATAAAAAAATAATTATATCATTATATATATTTTTTTTAAAGTCATTTAATGTAAAATACTAAATCAAAAAACTATGTTTGCAATTAAGTTAAATTATGACATAACAGAATCCCAGTCAAAGAGATTAATCTGAGAGAGAGAGAATGTATATATATATATATATATATATATATATATATATATATATATATATATATATATATATATATATATTCTATGAAATAATATACAAGCCTATGAATATACATATTTAGACACCCATATTTTTAATTGAATGGATGTTATAACACAATCACATGATTTTAAGGTTCCCAAATCTCAATTAAACCCCTGCATTCAAGACAAAATGTTTTATTAAATTGTATCTACTACCATCTGTAAATGTTCACACTCCATACAAAACCTTCCAGATGAATATATGGTTATAATTGTTGTTTACACAGATGCCAGTAGGCTACTCATATTAATAATTATTGTAGAGACTACAGCTACAGCAAGCAAATATGCACAATTTATTTTATCGGTGTTGGGCCTCATGTATTCAGATAGAAGACAAAGGCAGGCCTAACACAGTCGTAAAACCTAACTCAAGCCCCCACGTTCCAAGTCGTAAATTATACTGATAAAAATCGCACCAAAATCAAACAAAGGGAGTCCAAAAAAGACTACATGAAGCCTTGCTCACTAAAGGATCGAACTCTCAACTCCTATTGGATGAGGCACCCAACAGAACGTCCCTCAAATATGACATCATCAGGAGTTGAAATACCTCTGAAATGCTTTTGGGATTTGCTTCCAGCAACTTTGCTTGCAGTGTGTGGACGCAGTTCAACGCTGCTCTCATATGCAACCTCGTGGCACAAGGAAGTAACGTCCGACTTGAAACTGTAGCCATACAATCTCCATCTCGCTGGACGAGTTGAGATTACTCTGTGTTCAACCGAACACTCTAACGGATCCGAAGGAGACCGCCGAGCAATTCGCATCTTCATCCCTTTGCCTACAGAAGTGAAGAGATTAAAGAATTCTCTTCCATCTTCAATCAAGTCGACATTTCTGAGTTCTCCGCCAGCCCGCCGAGAATCAACAGCCGTACCGCCCGCCGACAGAGCGAGGAAACGGCCTCCCGTCATCACCCAAGCCTCAAGGAACCGGGTCAGAGTTAAAGGACGGAGGAAAACACGTTCTACCTGTGTCCCCATGCGATTCAAGTAAGAGGTTTACGTCTGGGCAGAGATAGAATATTATAGTGTGTTATTCTTGTGTTTCAAGGTTTTTGCTTGTACAGTTTATGGACCGCCATGTCCGCTCATTATTAATACTCAGGGTATTAATTATCACAAATCTGTTTTGCTGTATTGTGGTCCAACCAAATTGGATTGTTGTGCAATTTCACCATCGCGGGTGAGACAGCAACTGAGTTCATCCATTAAAGAGTCAAATAACGCGGGACTGTTTACGAGCCATCCACCTCGTCTCTGAACGATGAACTAACAGCTGCTTTCTCTCCCACGATCGCGAAATCGGCTTTAGGGCCGTCACTTCTCTCTCTCGTACTAACCACACACGCACACATACACACACGTGACCCCTCACAAACATTCTGGCACACATTTTTGGCTCGTAGATAGCTTAAATGCTAAAGCCCAGCTTTGTCCCTAAGCTATCGTACAAGTGGATACACGCGGTAACTGGTAGATGCCATCTTCGCCCCCATTCGTGGTCATATTCCCTGGCCGGAAGTCTCGCGTGACATACTCTCCACGAGAGTCACGTCCGCCATTTTATGCACGTCCCTCCTTACACACACACACACACACACACTGACACACACACACTGTCACACACACATCTTGTGTGTTATAGGATTATTTTATTTCCATATCTAATCATATCACCGTTTAGTTTGTAGTTGGAAGTTGGAAGTTTATTGACTGCATTGTATTAATTATTAATTGATATTACTGCATAAATAAACTTTGTTTATATTACAAAGAGAAGTGTTTTGGTTTGTTTTGCATACGCCTGTGTCATGCTGACGGGATGTCAGTGCTCGGATTCAAACCTTCATTCATTGTTTTTTTTCCCGAAAATCGATATTCTTCGGATGTCGATTTTCCTAAGAAAACAATCTAATATTGAGACTGTTTTACTATTTGGTTATTAGTCCCTGATTCCAGGGTGGTGCCCTGTCAATGTTAATCCTTATTAATATTCTATTGATTTTTGATAATTGATAGTTATCTTTGATGGTTGTTGAATTTGAATGATCAATAAGCTAGTGTTAATTTTAATTAATGTTTCATCGATGTTAACAATTAATGATTATCTTTGATAATTGTTGATTTTAAAGGATTAAAAAAGCTAACATTGATTCTCATCAATGTTCTATTGATTTTAATAATTAATAATTATCTTTGATAATTATTAATTATTGCTAATAACCAAACTTGCTCCTAAACATAGCACACTACATTTACTGGAGCCCCATATGAGGTTTTAATGAGTTAGATTCAATTGATTAATTTAAATATTAATTAATAACTACAGAAATAATTATTAATTATTAATTATTTCTGATAGTAACACTGATCTAAACAACCAGTAAAGCCCTACATCGGCATAACATCAAATTAAATAATATGTAGTAAGCACTCTTTGCTAACGCAGCTAAATAAAAAAATAAAATAAAAACGGAACCGTTTGGACCTGCATACACTCGTTTCAATGCAACTATAATCTAATAAATATGTATTAATGTAAGAATTGCACTACGTTATTTTATATTTGTTTTAAAATGATAAAGTCTTTCAGAAATAAAGACAACCCATGCAGTGACAGTGATTTACATTTTAAGATGAATTTGGCCACGGCCACAGATCTAGAGTCACTTTTCCCTTCCCGCTTTGTAGGCTATATGAGGTGGGGGAACTGAGACCGTTTGCTGGCCAGGGGAAGGGAATAGATGCCGTCAATACATTAATACTGTATATACTAGCGTCCATCCAAACACAAACATGTAAGTGTACATGGCAAAACATAATTTTCTTAATTATATTTGAGTTTTACCAGTAAAAATATCAAAACGTACTCAAAAAAAAAAAAAAAACAATACATTAAACTGAATTTCCATTGAATTAAGTTTATTTTTAAAAACCCAATAAAAATTAGTTATTTCGGTTTTTTAAGCATAAACCTCCCAAATGTTTGTTAGATTTCTCTGAAAATGACTTAAGACTGAAAGGGATAGATCATCCAAAAAAATGAAAATGCACTCATCACTTACGCACTCACTCATGCCATTCCAGATGTGTATGACTTTCTCTCTTCTGCAGAACACAAATGAAGAATATCTCAGCTCTGTAGGTCCATATAATGCAAGTGAATGATGGCCAAAATTCTGAAGCTCCAAAAAGCACACAAAGACAGCATAAAAGTAATCCATTTTACTCCAGTTGTTAAATCCATGTCTTCATAAACAATATGGTAGGTGAGGGTGAGAAACAGATCAATATTTAAGTCAATTATTTCCTACAAATTCTCCTCCCTGTCCAGTAGGTGGTGATATGCACGAATAATGTGAACTGCCAAAAACAAAAGAAGAACTCTTAGGAGAAAAGAGCTCTAAGGAGGCCTGTTTGAAAGTGGAGATTTACTGTAAAAAGGGACTTAAAAATGTATCTGTTTCTTACCCAGACCTATTATTTCGCTTCTGAAGACATGGATTTAACCACTGGAGTCATAAGGATTACTTTTATGCTGCCTTGATATGCTTTTTGAGTTTTGGACCCTGTTAGACTTGTATTATAAGGACCTACAGATCTGAAATATTCTTCTAAAAATATTTATTTGTGTTCATCAGAAGAAAGAAAGTCATAAACATCTGGGATGACATGAGGCTAAGTAAATGATGAGATATTTTCATTTTTCGGTGAACTGTTCCTTTAATATGTCATTTTGTTTCTCAAGTAAACGCATCTTGTTTCAAAAGAATGTTCCGGGTTCAAAACAAGTTAAAGGTGATGTGTGTAATTTCTGCGCTACTAGTGGCACCAAACGGAATTACAAAATACAGTATGTTTTCAAACAACCTTTGGCAACACCCCTTTCACACTCTGATTCCCTATTAACAAATAGGCAATACTAAATAAAAGGTGATAAACGTTTAACGTCATATTGAACAAGAGCTCTATAACATAAACACACCATGCAGAAAGCGTGGAAGAAGAATCGGCTCGTTCAATAACATCGCCGGATTGAATGGCAGTTGAGTGTGTGGTGCGTGGGATCGAGTACATGAGCACATGTTTGTTAGATCCAATACCAACCAAGCTCTTAAAAGAAGTATTCCCAGTAATCTCAGAACCTCTTCTTAATATTATTAACTCCTCGCTATCCTTAGGACATGTCCCAAGAAACTTTAAAATGGCAGTTATCAAACCGCTTATTAAGAATCCACAACTTGATCCTGGAGAACTGGCTAATTATAGACCGATTTCAAATCTCCCGTTTATGTCGAAAATACTAGAAAATGTAGTATCCTCCCAAATACAGTATGTTCATTTCCACAGAGAAATAGTATACATGAACAATTTCAGTCAGGATTTAGGCCTCATCACAGTAAAAGACTGCACTTATCAGAGTTACAAATGACTTGCTCTTATCATCTGATCGCGGCTGCATTTCACTTCTAGTGCTTTTAGATCTTAGTGCTGCATTCGACACGATAGATCACAACATTCTCTTGAATAGGCTGGAGAATTATGTTGGCATTTCTGGAGTTGCATTAGCATGGTTTAGGTCCTATTTAGCAGACCGCCACCACTTTGTCTATGTAAATGAGGAATTGTCAAACCAAGCAAAAGTAAAGTATGGGGTGCCACAGGGATCAGTCTTAGGGCCTTTGCTTTTCTCCTTGTATATGCTTCCCCTGGGAGATATTATCAGGAATCGTGGAATAAGTTTCCACTGTTATGCCGACGATACCCAACTTTATATTTCTTCAAAACCTGATGAGATTTCACAATTCTCCAAATTAGCAGAGTGTATCAATGAAATAAAAGATTGGATGGCCAGAAATTTCCTTCTACTCAATTCCGACAAAACAGAGGTACTAATTATTGGACCAAAAACCTCTAAAAATAAGACGCTAAAACATAATTTGACTCTCGATGGATGTACTGTTACATCATTTTCAATAGCAAAGAACTTAGGTGTTATATTTGATACCAATCTGTCCTTTGAAATATTATTACAAATGTTTGTAGAACAGCATACATCCACCTAAGAAATATTGCTAAATTACAACACATGCTCTCTGTTGCTGATGCCGAAAAACTAATTCATGCGTTCATGACCTCAAGATTAGATTATTGTAATGCATTACTGGGAGGATGTCCAGCAAGATCAATAAATAAACTTCAATTGGTTCAAAATACAGCAGCCAGAGTGCTGACTAGAACCAAGAAATATGATCATATTAGCCCCATTGTATCATCGTTACATTGGCTACCTGTTAAATTTCGTATTCATTTTAAAATTCTGTTAAATATGTACTAAGCTTTGAATGGTCTAGCTCTGCAGTACTTAAGTGACCTTCTACCACACTATATTCCATCACGTTCATTACGATCGCAAAATTCTGGCCTGTTAATAGTTCCTAGAATATCTAAATCCACAAAAGGAGGTAGATCCTTTTCATATTTGGCTCCTAAACTATGGAGTAGTCTCACTAACACTGTCCGAGATGCAGACACACTCACTCAGTTTAAGTCTAGACTAAAGACTCATCTATTTAGCCAGGCATACACCTAATTTATCCTTCAACTCACAATTAGGCTGCTTTAGTTAGGTCTGCCGGAACCAGAAACAATGATCATGATCTATAACTCTGCAATAAATTGAATGGCATCTATGCTGATATTATTTCATTTGTTTCCCTGTCTCAACCTTGGGACTCCTATCCTGAGGTCACCAGAACCAGCCAAATCCAGCTCCGTTCCTGCTTGGTGTTGGACTCCACTGCTACGTGTCGCTGTGTGATGATGACTAATAGCAGCCGGTGCCAGCCAAACATCACTTCAGTCTATTACGATGGACTTCAGAGGATGAACTGATGCCAACTCCAACCATAAGACATGGGATACTTCATATGCCATAGCCTGAACCATGGACTTAGGATAGACCTCACCGAAATTACCGGCCGGTTGAACTGCGATGCACCTAACTGATCTCTGCCTACATCACCTCAGTCTAATGATGGACTACACTCTTGAAATGGAATACATAGACTATCATTTAATTGCCAACAAAACCCTTTATCAGCCAACTAACAAGGACAATTGCATCTATGTGAACTTCTGCAGTTAATCCAGGATGAACTTCAAAGACATTAGTCATTAATCTTACAGTTCTTACAAAATCTTTGTTTTAAACATTTACTTGCACTATACATTAGTAATATTGGTATTATATTCATGATGTTAGCCAGAGGGGAACTGGCCCCCACAGTGAGTCTGGTTTCTCCCAAGGTTATTTTTCTCCATTAACCAAAATCTTATGGAGTTTTGTGTTCCTTGCCACAGTCGCCTTCGGCTTGCTCACTGGGATTATAAATACAATTATTATTTAATTACTTATTTTTAGAAAATACACAATCGTATTTTACCAAACTACACAATGATGACTCTAAGACATTATTGATATTACAGTTTTTCTTCTGTTAATGCCTGATCCTCTGTAAAGCTGCTTTGAAACGATGTGTGCTGTGAAAGGCGCTATACAAATAAAAATGACTTGACTTGAGGTAGGATGGTTTTGGTAACTAGTAAGCATAACTACAGCGCTGTTTCTGACCATTTTGGCACCCTAGGTGAGATCGCTGTTGTTGATGGGGGGGAGGTGGCGGTGTATTAGCGGCTTGCATGGCAATCTCATTATTGCCGCTCCCATTTGCCAGAGCGATCTCATCATTGGTGGTGGTGGTGTGTGTGTGTCCTCCACCTTGTAAATTTTCATTCTTGTTTTACTCCATTCTCTGTGTCTTTTATCAGGTCTTCAAATTTTGGCTTTAACATCTGTAGACGAAGGTAAATTTATTTTCCTCTGTACAAGTCTGCCATGGTTGTTCAAATTCTCCCAGCTGAACAGCTAGTTCAAGTAGCCATGCCCCAAACTCATGCTATAGGTTGAGCTAGAAAGGGATGGGTGAAGCTGAGCAGGCTGCTCAAAATATAAACATCAGTGTTTTGATAGTGCCTGGAAGGCTCAGTGTTTAAACTTTTGGGGGAGGTAAACCCATGAATGGCTTACTTATAATTGCCACTCAACAATAAACTGGGAAAGTATAATGTATTTTGACATAACAAAAGTTACACACTTCACCTTTAAGCTCAATCGACAGCATTTGTGGCACAATGTTTATTACTACAAATAATAATGTCGAATTGACTTTCCCTTGTTTATTTAAAAAAAAAAAAAAAAAAGCTGTTTCAGTAAGGTGCTTACAATGGAAGTAAATGGGCCCAGACTTTAAATGTTAAAATACACAGTTTCAAAAGTATTCGTGCTCAAAGATTTGTTTAGCAATTAAACGTTTACTTGTAGATTAAAAAAGCACCATACTGGTAGTGGCACAAAGTGTAAACATTTCCTTATTCCAATTTGCTCTCTGCATTATTGATACAAACTCAGCATAACTTTCCTTCTCCTCTCATTTTAGCTTATTAGAGGCTCCCAGCACAGCAACTCATTAATCAGCATGTGCAGATGCTCCGAGCGGCCTGCAGTAATACTGCTCTTACAACAGCCAAGTCAATGGAGCTCTCCGTGGGAGAGCAAGACAGACAGACTGTGAGGCTTTACTGTGAGACAGAAGAGAAGGGGCATTGAAGATGGACTGGTGTGAGGAGCTGGCACAGTGATAAGAGGCCAAGGGCTTTCACTTCACCAAAGGAGACCAATAGGGAACTTTGCTGCCCTGGACAGAAAACTGAAACCAGAAGAGTTAATGACATTACAACACAGTTCAACTCAGGGAAGAGAGAGAGAGAGAGAGAGAGAGAGAGAGAGATTGGTCCCTTTGCTTGAAGCCATCTGGCCTCTCTCACTGATCCAAAACGTGACACTGACAGCTGGAGGAGAAAAGAGAAAAAAACAAGGGATGAAAAGAGAGGCGGACAGAGAAGAGAAACACCAAAGATTTACAATTTCACCAGCCCATGCCCCTTCCACCCATCTACCACTGGTAGGAAAAACAGATAGCCCTGCCCTAAACTCATGTTTAACTGAACCCATTGGGCAGGTTGGGATGCTCAAACAAACAGATCAATGTTTTTATAGTGCCACAGAACCATAGTTTTACACTTTTCTGAGAATTCAACCTACAATTTGCTTGCTTACAGTCAGGCCCGCCCAAACTCCTGACTGGGCCCCTGAAAACATATATCTAATGTGCCCCCTCAGTCCAGCTGAGCAGAGGGGGAAGGGTTTGGGTTGCCTGCCGTTATTTGTTGGAGCGCCGATATTTGTCGCGGGCAGTGCGCACGTGTGATCTCCGGACGTCGTAGCACTATCGGGGGTGTTGATCTATCTCTCTCGGGCCCCCCTCAGTGTCTTGGCCCCTGAAAGCTGTCCTCTTTTTCTCCCCTTATGGGCGGCCCTGCTTACAGTTGAATCGGAATTTTAAGGGATAGTTCAGCCAAAAGTGAAAATTCTCTCACATTTGTGATGCGCTCCATCAAAATGAGTAGTAAGTTGCAATGGACTATTTTAATTAGGTGAAATCTAGACAAAAACTTGACTGTTTTGGGTTTTCTGTAAGTAAGGGTTGTATGAAGGTAAATCAGTAGCAAAACTCGAGAGTTTGTAGATTTGAATTTGAGAACTTGTAAAATAAGTATTTGTATTCATAAGGAATTTACAGTCGTAGCCCCAATGTGAAAACTTGCAAAATAAAAATCTGTAGTTGAATGTTGCAATCTACACTCACAGACAATATTCAAAAACCTGTGTTTTAAATTCAAAGTTGCAGACAAATAGTCACAGAAGTGTAAAATGACAAATGACAGACATAAACCACATTTACTTCTGTACTTTAATTCACTTTCACAGTGCAACTACAAATCAACACTTAAAACCTCTCAAATCTGCCACTGCAACTTCAAATCTTCGTTCTTTTGCAACTACTTTAGCGAAAAACCAGTAGCAAAACTCACTTGTGAACTTGTAAATCTAGATGCGAGAGAGTAGGCTGTCGGTGTTGGGCGGGGGAGGGGCCAATGAAGTCATGACCAATCACAAGAGCTGGAACAACTGATAAATTTCAACTTACAAATACAAATATTTATTTTACAAGTTCTAAAATTAAAATCTACAAGCTCTCAAATTTTGCAACTGATTTACCTTCACAGAGTTGCGGTAACATTCCTTCTGCAGGCTCTAGAGCTGCTCATCAGTCTGTGCACAAAGAAAAGAGTGGCAGAACCTAATGCGATCAATAAAACCATAAAATATGTCATTATATTAAATAAGTCATCACAGATATGACATTTTTATCAAAAATGTAGTTTCAGTAAATTCTAGTATTAAATAATAAAAAATTTAATAATTAAAAAAATAACAATAAAACATTTTAAAACATATTCGGTGTGCTTAATTTTCCTTTGTGTAATTGATTATTTTTAGTTTACTAGCACCATTGCTTACACCTAAAAAAGTAACATCCAGCCCTGGATCAAGTAGACAGCTCCTTAATGTACAACTGCATGTTTTCACTTTTTATGGCGTTAGTGGATTATATACAGTCCCAACCAAGACCTTTAGAGCAGCAAACACTTCTCTGCAGGACTCCAATTGTAAACCAGCACATCACGTGCTTGGGCTTAGTGTTTCACCAAACTGCATTGTGGTTATATTATGTTCATATGAACAAAATAAATGCTTTTTCCATGACTCATTGCCCCTTAGATTCTAGCATTTCCCTAGTGATATATTTACCCATTTTTATACAGTATAGTTTGGTGGACAACTCAGAATGGAATACACTTGCATTAAAGGTTTTAATTTATTCCAGGATTTTCTTGGTTTCTTTCCATGTCTGCTCTTTTGAAATATAATAAACAAAAACTATGCAGAGCAGAAAATATAGCAAAGAAATTGCATCTGTGGACCTTCGTTACGAGTGAAGACCTTTTTGAGTTCTTTGAAGTATCAATAATACTGTCTATGCTATATCAGTGCACAGCTAAGAACTCGTGGAACAACAATGTAGGATAGAAACTAAATTATTTTTTAGTTCCATTTGTAAAACGCTCATTTTCTATCTTTGGTGTGCATTGTTCAGGGATTGTCCTCAGATTCCCTGCTGTTACAGAGGTTCCTGAGGTGTGTTGAATGGACATCTGTGTGATATCACAGAGTATACACTAGCTAGTAACTGCCAGAAGAAGTTAAACAATTCTATAGGTGTCTCCTGAATGACAGATAATCTTGTAATCACATTTTAAAAGTTGAAACGTCTACCAAGCAACCACCTATGCCTGAGCAACCACAAGAATGCCATAACAACTGTATAACACCTCACAAAAAAATAAAATAAAAATAAAACAACACCCTGCCAGCTTAGCAATACCCTGTCAATCATCCATGACACCTTGACACCCAAGTAGTGGATGTGACTTTTGTGTGGGCAAGCACCACTTAAGTAAATAAATAAAAGAAAAATCTTTGTTTTAACAAACTCCATTTGGTTAAAGAAATACAGTACTGTGCAAAAGTATTAGGCGCATTATAAACAGAGTCCAGATCATAACATCATTGAGTCAAGGCCTTTTCACACCAAATGTGGTGGTGTCTCCACAAAATCGTTATATCTGTGCAATTTTTAATAGTTGTTATTAGCTGTGCTGCTTTTATACTTGTTGGCAAGTACTGAAGTATCTAATAATGGGTCAGACTGAAGATGGGTTTTGTTGGATAAGATCTGTGTTGTATCTCTTGCATTATAGAGACACTTGGTGCATTTAAATGTCATCACATTTAATTAGTAAAATACAGGGTTTTGAGCAAAGGTATAGCACAAATAGCTGCTAGCTGTGTTGTGGAATATGGTAGTTGGTCCAAGCTGATCAAGAGCTGGTCCAAGCTGGTCCTTAGCTGGCTGACCAGCTACCATGTACCAAAAAAACAGCTTGACCATCTTGAGCTGGTATGACCAGCTGGTAGCTGGTGTAAGCTGGCCTCCCAGCTTGGACCAGCCAGAAACCAGCTACCATGTCCCAAAACACAGCTACCGGCTTAAGCTGGATATTCCAGCAGGGTGTGCAATAAAATATAATGAGTATTGTACCAACTGACAACATCTGTTACAACAGTCATTATATGTGTTTGAATTATGCAGTGATTTTAAACAAATGTACTTAACACAAGTATAGGCCATTTCAAGCAAGTAAACAATAACAAGAAATTTGAACGCAAGTTATTCTGCAGCACTTATGGTATCATTAACGGATCGTTTAAATAGGGCTCTGAGTTAACATATTTTCCTCAAATAACGTCAAACGTTTACCTGAAGTGACTTATCCAGATGTGTTGTTGATAGGGTACAATGCGGCTTAAGGCCTCCCAGGGTAAGTAGTAACAAAAACTACCACAGGACTTTCCTAAACACCTGTTTGTTACTATACACTGCAAAAAATTTCCTGATCCATGAGATCATTGTGTGTAATATCTAAAGTATGATTTTAAGGTAATTTGATCTAATATTTAATTTTTTTTTTTTAATGTTGTAAATGTGTGTAGCTAATGAATATCCTGGAAATTATCACATTTATTTTGAGACAAAATACTTATTTGTCATTTTCAATTTTGTTCAATGTGATTATATAAAACATTTTTTAATAACTGTCCAATAAGTGAAAGAATAGTATTTGGGGTAAAAAGCCTCCCTTTTGCACTGGCTAAAGGCCCCTATTAAACACAATGTTTTTCTTAAGGTGGGCAAATAGATTTGTTATTAAAAAATGTTCAATGAGAGCTCACATTGACTGATCCAATGGAGATTCATTTGTTTACAGAATACTTGAGATGTGATGAAATGCCTAATGTGATTGAAATTAACAAGAAATAATGCACCCCTTTCTTAAATGGCTATTTTAAATACTTAATATCTTAATTTGTTTCTCAAAAAAGCATTTGCTGTCTCAAATGTATTTGCAAAAGTTGGCCAATTGTGCCCTATAACTATTGCCTGGTATCTATACAATTTATCAATTTAACCCCCCTGGGGGACTTTTACCCCAAGTGAGGGAACCTGTTACCCCAGGTGTGGGGTAAAGGCCCCCTTGCCACCTTTTTTATTTTTTATTTAAATGAATTTTATTCATAACAGCCTTCTGGTGTTATTTCTTTTCACACAAATTGTGTTGCTCCATCAATTTTCAATAAAATATAAATATTTCTTGAATCTTGATACACATTGTGACCAGAAAAAAAAGAGATAATTTTCCTTAAAGGTGTACTTTTGTTTTTGTGTCATCTTGGACTTTCACTGACACCGAGCGGCTTGGATGCAGCATCATTTAAAATCAATAGTTTTTCTGTTTCAGATGCCATTGTAGAAATTTAGTATGCACAGTCAGCCATGAATACTTTAATCAATAGTAAAAGTGTCAAATAACAGGAGGGTTACTGAGATTAAGCGAGTAGTATTCAGCTGGTCATGTGATTCTAACATGGCAGCCCCCATGTGTGGACCCTCTACATGCAGAATAAAACAGCTTTTATAAGGTTACTGTTATGACTGGAGTCTTAATTTTAATGTAAGTGCTCATGATTCCCTTTCTGTCACTCACTCGACGTTGTGTTGATGTAGTGACACTAGGGGTCACCCTTGGGAGCCCCAAACACCTCAGGCCAATGAGAATAGGAGAGTGGAAATTGCATGCCACTCCCCTGGACATATGGGTATAAAAGGAGCTGGCTCGCAACCATTCATTCAGATTATTTCTTCGGAGCCAAGCGGTTATATGTCAGCGAGCTGAATTCCACTGCCGGTCCATTCACCTCAGAAGCGTATGCTGTTGGATATACGCCACATTCCAGCAGCTTTCTCTCCTTCTGCATGCTTAGTGCAGACTACGCCCCTGGGCGCTTCGACAGCGCTAGTAAGAGAGTATATATCTCTGCAAAGAGTATATTTTCCTCTATTAGAGCAGCACATTGACGTGAACGTCTTTTTAAAGATGCGTCTTTTTAATGCCATTCCGTCTTTGTGTAGTTCCTGGATGTGGTCGTTATCTCTGCCTCCGACGGCCACGGGCGCTGCCTAACGTGTCTGGGACGCGCTCACACTGATGCAGTGTTTGTGGATGGTTCGTGTTCTCATTGCGAGAACATGACCATGGCAACGTTGCGGTCGCGGCTTTCCTTCCTCGGAGGGAAAGCCACTCCAGCCACCCCTCACGCTGGGCCTTCTACCTACGGGTATGAAGCCGGCCCGGCTGGCGGGACCTACCATCACGCCTCTTCCATGTGCGGCTGGTGAGCCCACGTGACGTATTGCCACATGTTACCTCCCCTCCAGGCAGGATGTGGTCTCCACAGGGTCTTTTCCCCCTGAAAGAATAGCAAAGGAAAAGAACACCTTCCCTGGCGCATGTAATAGCGTTAGATGGCCCCAGCCAAATCTAATACTCTGTGGAGAGAAAACATAGAGAGAAAAGGCCGCGGCTGGCATGACCTGATCCCACGCTAGTTATGTCGCTTCCCCCCTCTGGGATGTGGAGAACTACATGATGTCTTGTGGGGCATTGGGGGAGGTTAGGTGCGGACTGATGCACCTGCTATTACGCACGCAGCAGCTTGCTTGCACCTGCATCAACAGTTCACGTAACACGGTCCAGCTGTTGTGGCATTTTTCTATAGGGCCCATCATGTCACTACATCAACACAACTTTGAGTGAGTGACAGATGGGGAACGTCCCTGATGGAGGGAACAAGACGTTGTGTCCCTCTTGCCACAACGCGGTACTATCTGCTGAAATGGTCAGGACCTTGTCTCGGCTCCTCAGCACAAAACCTGAATGAGTGGTTGCGAGCCAGCTCCTTTTATACTTGTATGTCCGGGAGAGTGGCATGCAAATTCCACTCGGCAATTCTCATTGGCCTTTTCTCAAAGATTAGAGGTGTTTGGGGCTCCCAAGGATGACCCCTAGTGTCACTACATCGACACAACGTCTCATCTGTTGACCGTTGGGCATAGGCCTTTATCATAGTCCACGTGTCATCACATCTGGCTCTGAATAGTAGCGTAACCATACATCTGTCCTTCGATCTGTCTATGGACGATCGCAGTTTTTATAAATAAATTTAGACAACTTGGATGCACTTGGCAGTAAACATCAGATGTTTAATTGTTTCTTTGGATTAACACAGCACTTCACCATATGTGTTATCTACCACTTTAATGTGTGATAGTATCTGAGCGAGGCAATTATCAGCGCAAAATTTTCCCAGTTCACGAGGAGCTGCGCGCGCTGTTCAGCTCACTCCCAGAGGTTGAAAGTGCTCAATTCAAGTCCGAAGAGACAGTGTTTAAGTGTTTTAACGTTATTGTTTTCACTAGTTCAACATGCTCATCTCCCATTTGTAAGTATAATACAGTTGTAGACACTGGGACATTTTTATCTTTATGTTTTATTTTCATTGCATTTGGTCGTGACTTGTGAGCGAACGCTTCCCCAATCATCGTACTCAAACCACAAGGATATAACTCCACGTTTACAATGATTAAACCAGTTATTTTCTGTAAATCGGACTCTGGGATGGAAATGTTTCTTTATTTGAACATTTTTAAATGGATCTTATGTCATACATGGAAATTATAATAAGTAAGTACATGAAAGCAATGTGATCATTATCATCACAAATACTCTGTATAATCTTTACTTGGTATATACTTTTTTTTATGTTACATACTGTATACCCCTGTCTTGGTCTAATGCTCTTTAATGTGTAAAGGTACTCTTGTTTGTATATAATCTTGCATTCATCTAATAAAAAAGTACTCTGTGAAGTGTTCCCTGCTGACATACAGTACATCCTGTTTAAACTAATTAAAACGACATGACACCATTTTTCTTAACTTCATCATCCCTGAGTAATGATTGTACGGTGAGGTAGGTCTGTTTAGATGAAGTATTTCAGATGAATTGTACATAAAATTGTCCATAATAATTCCACGCTGTGGGCACTGTCATTGAAACAGACTGCAGTGGAAGCTGTTTTACGCTACTAAGCGAAGCTTCCCGCTCTGTGAACGCAGAAGTGTGATAAAGGCCTATTCACATTTCTCCCAGTCATTTAAACAGAAGTGACCCACCTCTGCTAAATAGTCTCTGTTTCTAATCAATGAAGCCATTCAATTAAGCTGTCTGCGTGACCCACTGACAAGGTAAAGATTTATTTTTTTAAAGATTAAAATACTTTTCTTGTCTCTTTCTTCTGGATAAAAGCGTCTGCTAAATGTAAAAGTAAATGACATGCAGAGCTTATTAATCATGTTAAAGTCACTATGAATGAAGCACCTCGCGCTGTTGTTTTGAATGAGGGTGCATCCTATTCCAGAAGTAATCATCCCTATGCACTTCCGAGACTTTACCGTTCACTGTGAGAGCTTTGAAAGACTAAATGGTGTGGGGGTAAAAAATACAGTCATTCGGAACTCACTGTTTAATAATTTTTAATGGAAATTAAGTTTGAAGTAATCTTAAAGCATGACTAACATGATTGTTGTCCATTCAAAGTGCCCTTCGGAGGGTGAATTATGTCATTTGGAACACACAACTAGCAGGAAATGTTCAAGGAACAAAAATACGTCACTTCCTTAAACCATATTGAAATGATCTATATAAAGAATGCCTAGCAGTGGCATGTAGGCAGCATTTTTCCAAATGATAACATGTTTTTATGATAACATGATAAAAAAAATTTTTTACACTCGACTTTTTCTAATCAGCCCTCAGACTGTGTACACATGATAT
The DNA here is from genome assembly GCF_019703515.2 of Myxocyprinus asiaticus. Taxonomy (NCBI): domain Eukaryota; kingdom Metazoa; phylum Chordata; class Actinopteri; order Cypriniformes; family Catostomidae; genus Myxocyprinus; species Myxocyprinus asiaticus. Next base: position 56,504,999 of record NC_059347.1, read on the forward strand.
TACTGCCAGTCAATTTGTCCAGCAGCTGAACTGAAATAGTTTGTGAAGTGTCACGAATGTTTTCTTTCTCGTTGAGCAAATCAACAAATGTCCTGGTTACTTGCGTAACCTCCGTTCCCTGATGGAGGGAACAAGACGTTGTGTTGATATAGTGACACTAGGGGTCACTCTTGGGTGCCAGAGACACCTCTGGTCTTTGATAAATGGCCAATAAAAATTGGCGAGTGGTATTTGCATACCACTCCCCCGGACATACGGGTATAAAAGGAGCTGGTATGCAACCACTCATTCAGGTTTTGTGCTGAGGAGCCGAGACAAGGTCCTGGCCATTTCAGCAGGTAGTTCAGCGATGTGGCAGGAGGGACACAACGTCTCGTTCCCTCCATCAGGGAACAGAGGTTACGCAAGTAACCAGGACGTTCCACATCTGTCACTCACTCTACGTTGTGTCGAAGTAGTGACACTAGGGGTCCCTATAAGAAACGCTGGAACTGGCTGAACCGTGTTATGTGAATTGGCGGTGTGTGATGGGCAGACCACTGTGTGCCTCGTAGCCAGCACACCAAGCCGACACGTAACCTCCCCCCAACACTGTTATGAGTGTCGAACGGCTCTTTGAGGGACAAGTCGACTACCCAAAAGATAGAGATGGGCTAACCCAGTTGTGGCCTCTTATCCCCTTTTTTTCCTCTCCCCAAAAAAAAGGAATTAACCGACTGGGGCCATCAGGCTCAGTCGGGGGGGTGTCACTCCCAAGGTGAAGACACCGCGGAGACCACATCCCACCCAAAGGGGGGGGGGGGGGTATTTTGAGTGGAAATACGTCACATGGTCTTGCCGAGCTTTGTCGGAAGTATGCCATGTGGAGAAGTCCCATGGTAGGTCCTACCCTGCGGGGGAGGAGTTTCTACAAGCATGGTGACTGGGGCAGAGGGGCCTCTGTCCAAGGAAAACGCAGTTTTCCAACAGGGAAACGAATTAGTGGAAGATATACGTCGCATGGGGTTACCTACGGGGAACCACCACATGCGGAGCACGTACCCCAGTACAGAGCTTAGTTAGCTCCGCAGGGCGAGCAGAATTGCCAGCAACTCAAGGCAGTTGATGTGCCAATGCAGCCACGGGCCCGTCCATAAGCCGGCGGCTGCGTGCCCGTTGCATACAGCGCTCCAGCCCATTTTGGTGGCTTTTGTCGTAACCGCGACACAAGCTTGATGCCAGACGCTCGCCAGAATGAGTTTTTGCGTCAGCATCTTGAACGGGAGTCTGTGTAAAGCCCGGTTCAGTACTTGCAGGTCCAATATTGACCGCAACCCACCGCCTTTTTTTGGTACAATGCAGTAGGGGCTGTAAAACCCCTTCTTCATCTCGGCCAGAGGGACAGGCACTATCGCATCCTTCCATAGGAGGGTAGCGATCTCCACACGCAAGGTAGCAGCATTCTCGCCCTTCAATGAGGTGAAGTGGATGCCGCTGAACCTGGGCGGATGCCTGGTGAACTGAATCGCGTAGCCGAGTTGGACAGTCTGGATCGTCCAAGCTCCGGGCGAGGGGGACCAAGGGGACAATCTCGTCGGACGTACTGGCAGGTGGGGCCTCGCGGCAGGGCGGAGCCCCAGGTGCCATGCCATGTTGTGGCCGTGCTGAGTTCAGGGACATCGAAGCACTTACCTGGCTCTTTGTGACCACCCCGGAACAGCCTGGGACAGGGGAGGAAGAGGCCTGTCTTCGTGACCCATGGAGACTGTCACATCGGGGGCGGATTTGTGCCACAGCTGGGCGCGCGGGGGCGGGGAGACAGCCGCTGGAGCGCCAAACCTGCCAAATGGAATGGTGGACGGTGGTCATGATGATGGCTGTGCACACCGGGTATGTGACCCAGGGAATGAGGAAACTGCTCTTTTGCTGAACTGTTGGGAATCGCAGCCACTTGGTCATGTGGCGAAATTAAATGAAAAGGCAACAAAAGATTCTCCTCCTAGCCCTCCACCGGGGGATAGAGTGGTCTGCTTACCAGCTCCAAGGCAGTGGGTTTCATCATCCCTTGGTCGCCCATCTCAGGGGCACTTCGAAGCCTTTTGTGGGTTCTTGGCGGCCGGCCGTGAGACGGGTGGCGTCTGCTTCCTCCGGTGGGCTCCACGCCGGGGCCGGGCCTAAGGGGCGGGCTGCAGTGGAGCCAGTGCAGTCACTGCAGGGGGACGCCCTTGGCGACGAGCAGGCAGGGTGCAGGATCTTGAGCCACGCCGGGGCAGGATGTGCCGGATAGCCTCCGTCTGCTGCTTCACCGTCGAGAACTGCTGGGCAAAGTCCTCGACAGTGTCACCGAATAGGCCACCTGGGAAATGGGGGCAGCAAGGAACCATACCTTGTCGCCCTCACCCATCTCGACCAGGTTGAGCCAAAGGTGGTGCTCCTGGACCACCAAGGTAGACATCGCCCACCCGAGAGACCGCGCCATGACCTTTGTCGCCGGGAGAGCGAGGTCAGTCACCAAGCACAGCTTCTGCATCAAATCTGGGGCGGAACTACCCTCGTACTGATTAGATAATCGCAAGGATGATTGTTGGTGCCAGACAGGCTGGTTTGAGTATTTCTGTAACTGCTGATCTCCTGGGATTTTCACACACAACAGTCTCTAGAATTTACTCAGAATGGTGCGAAATACAAGAAACAACCAGTGAGGGGCAGTTCTGTGGGCGGAAATGCCTTGTTGATGAGAGAGGTCAACAGAGAATGGCCAGACTGGTTCAAACTAACAAAGTCTACAGTAAATCAGATAACCACTCTGTACTATTGTGGTGAGAAGAATAGCATCTCAGAATGCTATTCTGAGATGCAGGTTGGCGCTGTTTTGGCGGCACAAGGGGGACCTACACAATATTAGGCAGGTGGTTTTAGTGTTGTGGCTATACTGTATAATATATATGTATGGATCTGCTCAAGAATTCCTTCTCGTTGCAAGAACGGAACAACAATTTGATCCTGGAACAAGACAAGTCCATCTAATTCCAACAGTCTTGCAGTATGAAATCCATGCAGTGTAAGTGTTACCTGAACTCTTTTCTCAAGCCATCCTTGTATATATATATATATATATATATATATATATATATATATATATATATATATATATATATATATATTGTTTTTTTTTTTATTATTATTATTTGTATTTATTTATTTATTTGTATTTATTTATTAATTTTTAAATGTGTAATGTCTGTTTCTAGAATAGAATCTGCCTGGTTACACAATTAAGGGGGGCATACACTAGACGAGGCAGGTGGATGACATACAGCATCCAATAGGCCATAACATATTGTTATGTTTTATTTGCTGAAGCATCTGTTGGCAAATTGAGAAGTCTCGAACAATCCTTGCTCTTGAAGGACTAGGCTGTTTTTGGAGGTTCCTTATATACTATGACATGATTGCCTCATTTGTTTAACATCTCCTTTCACATTGCCTTGTTATTTAAACTTGTCAAATTGTTATTAGTTTTAAATTGCCCCTGTCTCAATTTTTCTGGAGCATATCGCAATCGTCTGATTTGAAATTACTGTACTATTTTTTTTTTTAAACAATGAAATTCACAAGGTAAAAGATCATATAATGTGTAGTTGTAGTGCTTTCAATATAGCAAAGGGTGAATATAATTAATAGATCACTCTTTTTTGTTTTTTTTTTAGCATTTTTCATACTGTCCCAACTTTTTCGGAATTGGGGTTGTATGTCTAAAGGAATTAAATGTCTCTGAACCTCAAAGGAACTCTCACTTCCTAACCCCTTGAGGTGAATTTTACAGTCTGTGGCACAACTTGAGTGTTGTTAGTGGTCGTAGGAGAACGTGGGCTTGGTTGTGGGCTTGATTGATTTGCATCAGCCACAGGCAGCTCAGCTTCCGCATCCTGCTGCTGATGTTCTGAGCCGTCTTTCTCAGAGCCCTCTGGCACAACCTGAAGATGCCGTCGATTTCTACTTGAAATGTTTCCGCTGTCTGTTAGAACTAGGTAAGACCTAGGCTCTTCTGATTTATGGATGACAACTGCAGAATATTTCCATTCTTTCTCAATGTCAAGTCTGACTTTATCCTGCTGACCTGGTTGTATTTCTGGCAATGAACACACAGAATGGCTCCTGTTGTAATAGTACCGGTACATTTGCTTGGCTCTTTGATCCTTTTCTCTCACTTCAGCTGGACTGATATGACTGTTTTGGAGTTTCCTTTCCAGCATAAGTACAGTTGTCCAGATTTGACATCCAACCACGCTGGACTGGCTCCAGTAGCACCGATGGGAGTGGCTCTGTAGCTCATAAGAGTCAAGAGTGGATCTGGCTGGCGCATAATGTGCTTTGCGGTCTGCACCACTCACTCCACAGCACCATTAGCCTGCAGATAGTTGGGACTCGAGTTGGTGTGCTTGAAACCTTACCTGGCTCTGAACTGTGCAAATTCTGCTGAAGCAAATTGAGTGCCATTGACACTTATGAGTTCAATCGGAATTCCCCATCTCACGAACATGCCCTTCAGGCGTGTGATAACCTGCTGACTTGTTGTTGTTGTTGTTGTTGTCAGGTGAGCTATTTCTATATCTCTTGAATAGTTGTCCACTACGATGAGATATTTCCTACCATCCAGCTCACAAATATGAGCACCAATCTTCAGCCAGGGTCCTTCTGGCAAAGGTGTTGCCATTAGGGGCTCTCTCCTCTGAGATGGTTTGTTAGTAATGCAGAATTTGCATGTCATTACTTTCTGGACTATGTCAGAACTAATGTTAGGCCACCAGATGGACTCCTTGGCTCTTTCGTGGCACCATGTCAATCACTGGCAACCTGTATGGATCTGCTCAAGAATTCCTTCTCGTTGCAAGAACGGAACAACAATTTGATCCTGGAACAAGACAAGTCCATCTAATTCCAACAGTCTTGCAGTATGAAATCCATGCAGTGTAAGTGTTACCTGAACTCTTTTCTCAAGCCATCCTTGTCTGATGAAGCCAATGACCTTTTGAAGATCGAGGTCTCTTTGTGTTGCCCCCCTATTGGCCTCTAACCTCTGTGTAGGCACTGGCTTAAAGCTTACCACTGATTGGACATGTTTTGACATCAGTCTCTGTTTCTGACATCTCTGCACCTTTCAGGGGATCGGCTATCACCAGCTGCTTTCCAGGAACATGAACAGCTTTGACATCAAATCTCAGAAGTCTTATCAATAGCCGCTGACATATGGGTGGTGCATTGTCGAGGTCATACGTGTTAATCAGTGGGACTAGAGGCTTATGATCTGTTTGTAGATGCAAGCTCTCCATGCCCTGCAGATAACGTTAGAAGTGTTCACAAGCCCATATACCTGCTAAGCACTCTTTCTCGATCTGCGAGTATCTTCTCTCCATCTCTGTTAGTGTACGTGAGCAGAAAGCCACTGGTTGTAACTTGCCATCTGTCTCCTGCAGCAATGCGGCTCCCAAGACGTAGCTACTGGCATCTGCACTCACTACTGCAGCCTTAGAGTCAACATAGTATGTTAAAACAGGGGCTGTTGAGAGCATGTCCTTGACTTTTCTGAAGGCCTGTTCTTGCACTTCACCCCACATCCAGCTTGTCTCTTTCCTCAGCAGTGATGTGACAGGCTGGAGCACCGTTGACAGATCAGGCAAGAATTTACCTAAATAGTTTATCATGCCCAACATTTGGCACAGTTAGGCAATGTTCTGAGGAGGAGGCAGTTCAGTGATTGCCTTTACATTGTTTTTATAAGGCTTGATTCCTTCTCTCCCCAATATGTGTCCAAAGTACTCGATTTCAGGTTTCCCGAAATGACATTTTTCTTTGTTAAGTTTTAATCCAGCTGCTTTGATAGTCTGCAGTACCGCCTTTAAGCGGTTGTCATGGGTTTCCTCATCAGGTCCAAAAACAAGGATGTCAACCATCACCACAACTGTGCCTTTGTGATCGCACAAGAGTGTGGACATCTCGCACTGAAATATTTTAGGAGCAGACTTGATGCCAAAGGGAAGGCAACGGAAAGAGAATCTCCCCACCGGAGTAATAAAAGTTGTCAGATTTGCACAGCCAGTGTCTAGCGGTATTTGTCAGAATCCGCTAGATGCGTAGAGAGTGGAGAAAACTCTTGCTCCTGACAACTTATCTGTCCTCCAGTGTGGGCAAGATGAATCTTTCTCTCTTCACTGCTATATTGAGTCATTTTAAATCAAAACTTCTCCATGTTCCTTGATAACTGGCACCATTAACGCGCACCAGTCAGTGGCCTCTGTGACTGGTTCTATTATTCCCAGTGATTGCATTCTTTGCAATTCTTCTTCCACTTTGGAAAAGATTGGGAAGGGAATACAGAGTTGTCAGTGAATAGGGGACGGCATAGGGTTGTAACTCAATTTTAACTGTTGGACAGTTTATAAGCCCTATGTCTCAGCTCGTTTACTCTGTAGACCAGCCCCATTTTACAGGCAACTTCCCTGCTTATTAGGCTGTTGACATATGACCCAGGGACTACATAAATCCATAACTGGTATCTCCTTTCTTTGTGCTCTGTTGTAGCTAAGAATTTGCCTGAACAAGTCACTTTTCTGCCCGGGCTAAGAACTTGTATTTCAGTTTTTGTGAGCTGAGGCATTGATGATTAAACTTTGAAATGCTCCTTTCCTCTGTAAGTCCGCGAGCTGAGATGATGGGTTCTACGACTCTGACACCATGTCATATAACGAGACAGAAGCGTAGGATTCCTTAAGCAGTCTTTATTAACTACAGTTGAATCTGAACTGCATGTTACTCAAACATCTTTGTCGCTTAGACATCCATAATCAATACCCTAACCCAGACATGAGGAATCAATCTCCAACTAAGACATCACCACAGTGTCTTAAAAGCAAATTTGACATGAAAAACACATTTTGTGAAGTTACCATGTCATGTTGTATCGCTTCTTTCTTTTCACTTTTGTTTGGAGCGTACACAGCTGGGCTCAAACCTCAGTCTCTGAGTCCAAAGACCAGCACTCTATCAGTTGAGCTACCGTGCAAGCTAATCACACTGAAATAAGTCTGTAAATGTAGATTGCTCTGGATTACAAGAGTTAAAATGTATTGATTTTCAAATGATGCATTAGAGTAAAAGTGTTTCGATATCATAACATAAGCAATGTGTGAGTAATGGAGCAAAAATAAGTGTTTATAAAGTCATAATCAGCTGTTGTACTTGTGATTTGTTTGAAAGTGAGTAAAACGCACAGTTGTTGTAGTGTGTATAGTGTTAATTTCACCAGGAAACTGTGGTGAAACGTAGAATGTGGCATGTAAAACTAATTTTGCAAACTGTAGTCATAGTAACGTTCAGGCTATAAGACTAGTCTACCTGAATCTCATTAGGTGACTTTGAACTGAGCTTGTGCATACAGAACAACACATTTCAGAAGACAAAAGTGGTCTAGCTGAAAACAAATAAAAAAGATGAAGAGAGCCGAGTATCTCGCTACTGGACTGACAAACTATTTGGGATAAAGGGCCAATTACTGTATCAGTGGTGGCATTTGAGCTAAGTAAATCACTTACCACACCTGTGATGGCCTCAGTTTTTAATTATTGAAAGATTTTAAAAAAACATTCTGATGCATAACCTTTACTAGGCTATGTTGTAATGTATTCTGTATTAGTTAATTTACTTTTTGGCATTTGCAGCTGCTGAATGGTTCTCTTACAGAGATCCATCAAGCATTCTCATATACTGATGTTATTCTAATAGTTTCTGCCTGCTGAAATTCACTTCACACACAACTGTTAAACAACATTGAGCCAACAATCCTCTATCCTGTGTTTCCAGGTCTTTAAAGAGGACAAAAATGGAAAAACAGGAAAAGTAGCACACCTGAGAGTTGCTGTCTATTTCATATGAAAAGAGCTTAGCCAATCAGAAGGTAATGTACGTACAGGTGTCTTAAAGATACAGTTGCAAATATAGCCTGTTTGATTCTAAGGGTCAAAAAAGAGAAACTAAACAATTTGGTGCTAAAAATCTTGACTAACATAAAAAGTGTAACTGAAATGTATAGAATGTAGCCAGTTTAATATCTCAGCATCTGTGTGTTTTTGTTTTGTTCATTTCTTCACAGCTTGAGAGACCCAAAAATTCTAGTATGCCAAATCAAACATCGCCTCCAGTCTTTTCAGGCCTTTAAATCTAAGGATTAATTAAGATACTAAATATCAGGGGCCTAATTACACATCAGCAACACCTAGAGTGATTAAGGCTCCTTCTTCATAATGCAATACACAGTTCTGACAATATCAAAGCATACAGCACTCTTTATTTCTCAAACGCACATCAGCGCAAGATGGCTCGATGGTGAATAGTAATGACTGGCAATTGTTGTCATTCAATGACAGGGATGGTGTGTTATCGTTTAGGCTACAGTTCTCAAAAAAGAGATGATACGAGCTGTGAGATGAACCTATTTTGAAGGAAAGACACACATATTGTTGTAAAATGTATTGCATGTGAAGATGAATGTGTGTATACACAAAATACAATAAAGTGGCCTTGGTTCCGGAAGTATTTTTACCTTTCATTTTCTCAATAGGGATTTCAAGAGATTCTTTCAAATATAAACCATAAAGCTCCAACCAACTTTAATTTAAAGCAAAAAATAAAAATAAAAATAAAGAATTCAAAATATCAGAAAATAAAGGTACAACACTGTATTTGCAAAGGCATAATTCACCCCAAAATGTAAATTCTGTCATCATTCACAGTACTCACCCCCATACTTTTCCAAACCCATATGATTTTCTCCATGGAACACAAAAATAGATGTTAGGAGTGTAGTACTGTAGGTTCAGTCACCATTCACTTTCATTGCATCTTTTTTTCCCCCATAAAATTAAAGTAAATGGTGATTGAGACTGTTATTTTGTTTAACATCTCCTTTTGTGTTGTTCAGAAGAAAGTTATACAGGTTTGGGAAAACATGAGGGTGAGTAAATGACAGGATTTTCATTTTTGGGTGAACTAGCCCTTTTAATTATTGTATGAGGCAAAGAACTACACTTCCATGATGAACTATAAAAAGATCTACAGTATAATATTAAACTACTGCTATTAACGTCATTGATAATATGTATTATGAATGCAATAATTATGTAAAATGTATAAAAAAAATAATAAAGCAATAATTTACCATATGTACCATATCTACATAGTTTATGCCAAAGGAATTATTGTTATTATTATTATTATTATTATTGTGTATATTTATTCTTGTCGATAATTTAACTGGTCCAATTTTCTGTAAGCCTATTTATTCTAAAAACACTGGGCATATTGCATAAATTGTTTACCCTGTTTAAAGCTTATACCTTTCTAATGTCCTGTCTCTCTATTTTAGGAATACAGCTTGGGCTCATTCAGTAAACAAAGTACAATGGGAACTTAGATTACTATGTGGTAACATTTTATGTGTAACATACAGTACATTCATAAAGGATTCAGACCCCTTCATTTTTATTTATTTATTTTTTATTTTTTCACTTTTATTTTATGTTGTAGCCTTGTGCTAAAATGCTTTAAAAAAAAAATAACATCAATCTATACTCCATACCTGTAACACTGACTCAGGCTGAGTGGGATCCATGTGCAGTTTATTAACACAACAATTTCAGAGTACAAACAGGCGTGGGTAAAATAACCAGGGCAACCAACAATATCAGAGACAGGGCAGTAATGTAGTCAAACAGGCAAAGGATCGGGGCAGGCAGCAAAACAGCAATAGAGATAGTCCAGGCAAACACAGTAATAGGCAGGCAGCAGAGAATCGTACAAGGTAAATCCAAAGCAGAGTCAAACACAGGTAGATCAACAGAGTAAGTAATAACGCTCAGAAACATAGCCGGGGGAAACAAGACTTCACAATGAATGAACGCACACATTAGGCTTAAATAGTCTGAGTGATATGAGGCAGGTGTAGGGTAATCAGTCCAGGAATGTGGGCACTTGGGAAATGTAGTTCAATGTTAATATTCAGCTGAGTGAGACCTCTGGTGGTCAATTGTGGAATCTTCACCGGCATTCATGACAATACCCTATGATGATAAAGCAAAAACAGATTTTTGATAACTTTGAAAATGTATTAAAAAGAAAAAACTGAAATATCACATTAACTTAATGTAATTATTCAGACCCTTTGCTGTGACACTTGAAATTTAGCTCAGGTGCATCCCATTTCTCTGGATCATCTTTGAGATGTTTCTACACTTTGACTGGAGTCCACCTGTGGCAAATTCCATTGATTGGACATGATTTTGAAAGGCACACACCTGTCTATATAAGGTGTCACAGCTGAAAAAGCATATCAGAGCAAAAACCAAGCCATGAGGTCAAAGGAACTGCCTGCAGAGCTCAAAGACAGGATTGTGTAGAGGGCAGATCTGGGGAAGGCTACAAAACAATTTCAGCTGCATTGAAGGTTTCCAAGAGCACAGGGGTCTCCATAATTCTTAAATGGAAGAAGTTTGGAAACACCAAGACTCTTCCTAGAGCTGGCCTCCTGGCCGCCTGGCCAAACTGAGCAATCGGGGGAGAAGGGCCTTGGTAAGAGAGGTGACCAATAACCTGATGGTCACTCTAATTGAGCTCCAGAGATCATCTGTGAAGAAAGGAGAAACTTGCAGAAGGACAACCATCACTGCAACATTCCACTGATCTGGGCTTTATTGCAGAGTGGCCAGATGGAAGCCTCTTCTCAGTTCAAAACACATAAAAGCCTGCTTGGAATTTTCTAAAAAGCACCTAAAGGACTCTCAGACTGTGAGAAACAAGATTCTCTGGTCTGAGGAAACAAAGATAGAACTGTTTGACCTCAGTTCCTAGAGTTATGTCTGGAGGAAAACAGGCACCGCTCATGACCTGTGCAATACCATCCCAATAGTGCAGCATGGTGGTGGTAGCATCATGCTGTGGGGGTGTTTTTCAGCGGCAGGGACTGGGGGACTGGTCAGGGTTGAAGGAAAGCGGAACGCAGCAAAATACAGAGATATCCTTAATGAAAACCTGGCCCAGGGCGCTCAGGACCTCAGACTGGGCTGAAGGTTCACCTTCCAACAGGACAATAACCCTAAGCACACAGCCAAGGCAACGCAAGAGTGGCTTAGGGACAACTCTGTGAATGTCCTTGAGTGGCCCAGCCAGAGCCTGAAATTGAACCCAATCGAATATCTCTGGAGAGACCTTAAAATGGCTGTCCACCAATGGTCCTCATCCAACCTGACAGAGCATGAGATGATCTGCAGAGAAGAATGGCAGAAAATCCCCAAATCCAGGTGTGCAAAGCTTGTCACATCATACCCAAAAAGACTTGAGGCTGTAATCACTGCCAAAGGTGCCTCAACTAAGAACTGAGGTAAGGGTCTGAATACTTATGTCAATGTGATATTTCAGTTTTTTCTTTTTAATAAATTTGCAAAGTTATCAAAAATCTGTTTTTTGCTTTGTGATTATGGGGTATGGAGGGTATACTGATGTGGAAAATAAAATAATTTAAAGCATTTTAGCATAAGGCTCCAACACAACAAAATGTGAAAAAATAAATAAATAAATGAAGGGGTCTGAATACTTTATGAGTGCACTGTTAAAGTTCACTTTTTCTTGGCTTAAAGAAATACATTTGATTGAGATGCCAGGCCTTTATTCTAATGCTTGAGGCAAAGTCTTTGAGTGTAAAGCAGACAAGAAGTCCCTTTTACAGGGAATACTGGTGAAGTAAAGGCCTTTGTGGTGGGCCGTGGGGGGTGTTGGGGTGTCAGGAAGAGAAAGGAGCATTTCTCGCCCAGTGCCATAAATACTTTTAAGATGGTTACGTAAGAAAGCATCGATCTGCACCCCCTGTGGATACTCTAAAGGTGCTCCAAAATCAGGCTGTCCATTCACATTGATTTGCGGACCGTTTCTCTGTGCCATTCCATATTCTTATCATCACAAGAGGGTTTATGAAACCGTTCACAGATCAGATCACTGCAGTCAATATCTGCAAAAATGGTGGTACTAGGGCTGAAATGATTAGTCATTGTTATCGACAATGTCGACAATAAAAAATTGTCAACAAAAATTGTTGTCGAATAGTCATTTGATCTCATATAACGTAACATGAGATCACATTAAACTCTAATGATGACGCATGAGAGCAGCACTGCAACTCGCGCCTGACTGAGGAGAGGAAGATTTATACAGCTCGCAGTCCAGATGCACTCTAAACTTTCCAAACAGCTTCAGATGATGTAGATCGCAAAGTATGGGGTAATTATAATGCAAAAATACAAAATAAGTAAATACAGAAGCACTCTCGTTGTGGAGCTTGAGCTGCCGCCCCGCTGAAGGAAAACTTGCGTGTTGAGCGTCTTTAAAGGAAACACCCTGGAGTTACATCTTAAATGCAGTTATATTTAATGCGTTCTAGCTTTATTAAAGTTAAAATAATACGGAAGCAGATCATGTAAATAATTACAAACTTTGAAACTGGCATTTCTCTGTGCAGTCAGCGCCTCTTCTATGAGTTGCACAAATGTCCCGATCTAAGGGCACTTAGATTCAATCAATAGATTGAAACTGCACTCGGCTGAGACACACTCTGTCGCGGGGACACTAATCCCTCGAGCACACATGCTTAATGCAGCTAGATTATAATGTGATGCTTGCGACTTATTGAATCATAATATGTCACTGTGCATTTCTTATCGTGAAGAAAATTGGCAATACGCAGCTTTATTAATAAGAGGTTTTTTTTTTGTTTTTTGTGTGAGTTAAAGATGGATTGAAGTGAACAGAAAGGTGAGAAAGGGTAGTCTTCACTCCATTATACACAAAATACATTTTTGATTTGTTTTGGCTTGTTTTCCAATATAAAGAACGTACATTTTATTTAGCTGCTATACTGCAGAAGAAAAAATTGTTATCTGAGAATGTTGAATATAATATTAAAAATAAAAATATTATAAAATACCAAAAAATAAAATAAAAAAATAAATAAAAAAAGATGCATTCACCTGGGAAGCAGCATATAAGATATTTAGACTTGCTTTTAGAGAACAGCTCTTGAATATAAGTACATTTTGTCTTTACTGCAAATGCAGAAGTATAACCAAGTGAAAAAATACACTTGTGTACAAAATACACTACACAGCCACAAGGGGAAAACACAGGAAATACACAGGAGGTCAAAACACATAACAACTGACAAGGTTATGTGACAAACAACAGGGCATTAAATAGACAAAGACTAATGAGTGAATGGAACACAGGTGAGAACAATGGGGAACAGCTGGAAGTGATCAGGGCAGGGAATTATGGGAAGTGTAGTCCAGGGGGAACAGATGGTGGGGCAAAACACAAGGCAAACAACAGTGATGTTTGGTGTTTTTGGCACCATTCAGAGTAAAAGACAGTTGTGCATTAAAATCCCAGGAGATCAGCAGTTACAGAAATACTCAACCAGCCAGTCTGGCACCAACAATCATGCCACGGTCCAAACCATTGAGATCACATTTTTTCCCCATTCTGATGGTAGATGTGAACATTAATTGAAGCTCCTGACCTGTATCTGCATGATTTTATGCACTGCACTGCTGCCACAGGATTGGCTGATTAGATAAGCGCATGGCTGATTGTTGGTGCCAGACGGGCTGGTATGAGTATTTCTGTAACTGCTGATCTCCTGGGATTTTCACACACAACAGTCTCTAGAATTTACTCAGAATGGTGCCAAAAACAAAAAAAACATCCAGTGAGCAGCAGTTGTTGATGATAGAGGTCAACAGAGAATGGCCAGACTGGTTCGAAATGACCAAGTCTACGGTAACTCAGATATCCGCTCTGTACAATTGTGGTGAGAAGAATATCATCTCAGAATGCTATTCTGAGATGCAGATTGGTGCTGTTTTGGTGGCACGAGGGGGACCTACACAATATTAGGCATTGTGTGTATATATATATATATATATATATATATATATATATATATATATATATTTAGTCTAAATATTTTTTTGTGTTTATCAACATTATGCCACAAATGCTATGGATGAAGCTTAACTTGTATGAAACTCTGAATATTCCTTTAATGGTCCTAAAAAAATAGGCTTCATTTTGTTTGAGGTAAAATATAATTTCTTATTTGTTTTGTTTTGATTTTGCTGTGAAATATGACCCAAATGTGTTCTTGAGGGATTTCGTGAAATTCACCAACAAAGCACTTTACTGGACTGCTCTAACAAACACATTTACAAAACTTCAAAGGAATGCAATGCCACATTGGATCACTATTCTGTGCCTGCTGGGGTCAAATTAGCTAACTATTTGTGTTGGCGGTCAAATAATTGTCACATGTGTGTGGAAATTATCTTTTTATTCATGGCATGTTTTATGGAAACGGCCAAGAGACACAGACGTCAATGACTGGATATAAGGGAGGGACCACCAGCTGTTTCAATTTACTCTCTCAGTTATGGGTTTAATTATCTTCTCTATTCTTCTTGAACATAAACATGCAGAACTAATAGAACTTATTGGTGCATATAGTTCTCTTGATATTCATATTGACAGTTTTGTCAAGGGAGCAAAGACATCACACAGAATCTAAGTAGTTGAATACACATGATTGTCTAAAAATGATGCACATAAAAATGTGCACAAACATCATCAAAAAATTGAAGTCAAAACTTATCCTACTAGCTTTCTTAATACTGTTTCCAGGATGTATTGTGCATGATTCATCAGTGAACGTCATTCCAAAGGGAAAAAAATGGCGTCATGATCTTAATAATAATAATAATAAGTTATAATATGTTCCGCCCATGAAACAACTTTCCTTTTTGGCTGACAACACCTAAGTTGTGCAGGTGGGAAAATAATGTTAACCAATAGCCAAATAGCTATTTAGGCAACTCTTTCAGCCTCTCTACAGTCTTGTCAATAGGCCTTTTTCACACTTTCGCATTTCTCGCTTCCGGGGGTGCCCCTCGCAGGGTAAACTTACTTCCAGTATCAACAACAGCCATTGAAACGTGAGCAAGATCTGCTGAAATCAAGGTCTTCACACAAATTAAATAGCGTGTAAATATTTGATCTGACTTTTTGCTCTGTTGTAGATTCTGCAGAGCTCTAATTAGGATCTTGATTTTGGTAAAGAACATTCTGACAAATTTGAGGAAGGCATAATGTGACTGAATCCAGCATATTCAGTGAGAAATTCAGGCTGCTACTAGCCCTAGACTACACCGATTATAAATTACTTGTGAATTCGCTGTCATTTCTTTCTCAGTGTCTGTTTGGGTCAGCTCTGCATTATCGCAAGTGAAAACAGCACGTTGTGTGTGGAGAAAATCAGGCAGCCTGCTCCCCTCCCTGAACAGCTGAGTGGGATAAAGTTAATGTTCGAGTCGACATTCGGAATTAAACTCATTAAACTCTGTGCTATTCACATTATTAAGCCAAACCAACTCAGATATACAGGTGCATCTCAATAAATTAGAATGTCATGGAAAAGTTCATTTATTTCAGTAATTCAACTCAAATTGTGAAATTCGTGTATTAAATAAATTCAGTGCACACAGACTGAAGTAGTTTAAGTCTTTGGTTCTTTTAATTGTGATGATTTTGGCTCACATTTAACAAAAACCCACCAATTCACTATCTCAAAAAATTAGAATATGGTGACATGCCAATCAGCTAATCAACTCAAAACACCTGCAAATGTTTCCTGAGCCTTAAAATGGTCTCTCAGTTTGGTTCATTAGGCTACACAATCATGGGGAAGACTGCTGATCTGACAGTTGTCCAGAAGACAATCATTGACACCCTTCACAAGGAGGGTAAGCCACAAACATTCATTGCCAAAGAAGCTGGCTGTTCACAGAGTGCTGTATCCAAGCATGTTAACAGAAAGTTGAGTGGAAGGAAAAAGTGTGGAAGAAAAAGATGCACAACCAACCGAGAGAACCGCAGCCTTATGATTGTCAAGCAAAATCGATTCAAGAATTTGGGTGAACTTCACAAGGAATGGACTGAGGCTGGGGTCAAGGCATCAAGAGCCACCACACACAGACATGTCAAGGAATTTGGCTACAGTTGTCGTATTCCTCTTGTTAAGCCACTCCTGAACCACAGACAATGTCAGAGGTGTCTTACCTGGGCTAAGGAGAAGAAGAACTGGACTGTTGCCCAGTGTTCCAAAGTCCTCTTTTCAGATGAGAGCAAGTTTTGTATTTCATTTGGAAACCAAGGTCCTAGAGTCTGGAGGAAGGGTGGAGAAGCTCATAGCCCAAGTTGCTTGAAGTCCAGTGTTAAGTTTCCACAGTCTGTGATGATTTGGGGTGCAATGTCAACTGCTGGTGTTGGTCCATGAAAACCAAAAGTCACTGCACCCGTTTACCAAGAAATTTTGGAGCACTTCATGCTTCCTTCTGCTGACCAGCTTTTTAAAGATGCTGATTTCATTTTCCAGCAGGATTTGGCACCTGCCCACACTGCCAAAAGCACCAAAAGTTGGTTAAATGACCATGGTGTTGGTGTGCTTGACTGGCCAGCAAACTCACCAGACCTGAACCCCATAGAGAATCTATGGGGTATTGTCAAGAGGAAAATGAGAAACAAGAGACCAAAAAAATGCAGATGAGCTGAAGGACACTGTCAAAGAAACCTGGGCTTCCATACCACCTCAGCAATGCCACAAACTGATCACCTCCATGCCACGCCGAATTGAGGCAGTAATTAAAGCAAAAGGAGCCCCTACCAAGTATTGAGTACATATACAGTAAATGAACATACTTTCCAGAAGGCCAACAATTCACTAAAAATGTTTTTTTTTATTGGTCTTATGATGTATTCTAATTTTTTGAGATAGTGAATTGGTGGGTTTTTGTTAAATGTGAGCCAAAATCATCACAATTAAAAGAACCAAAGACTTAAACTACTTCAGTCTGTGTGCACTGAATTTATTTAATACACAAGTTTCACAATTTGAGTTGAATTACTGAAATAAATGAACTTTTCCACGACATTCTAATTTATTGAGATGCACCTGTACATGTGCATCTGGCTTTTTTGTAGCACACGGCTCAAATGTCAAAATAAAGATTTTTTTTATTGTCATTTTATCATCCTTATAAATAAAAGAATGGAACCATGACTGAAATGTTCAGGGGAAACATCCATTTTGTGACGCGTTTCATCGTGAGAATTCAGCCATTTTTATAACTTTTGATAAATTTAGCTAATATTCTTACTCTGTTAAACTGTAATAGCTCTTATGGCTGCTCATCATTATCTTAAAGTCTGTAAACCTGCACTGTATTATTCGATGCAGTGCTTATTCCACATTATGTACACGTTGTTGTTATTAGTATTAAACACATTGTTTATTGCACAGTTTTTATTGCTGTCTGTTGATCTTTTATTGGGATAGCAGGGTTACTGTTCATTGTATACAGTATAATTTATGAAAATAGGTAAATACATTTTATGCGGTACAAGATTGGTTTCATTACAAAATTTGATTATTTATACTTTTAAAAACTGCATTTTATATTTTTGGGAGTTTCATACAAGGTTCAGTTAGACATATTGAATTTTATTTGTATTTTTGCATCTGTGCTGGGAGTATATATCACTTTTTAAATGTATTTCCCGTGATACGGTAATAAGAGGAGGGAGACAGTTGAATGAATATTCCTGCTAATGAGACGGGAGCTGGCAAGAATCCATCGCAGCGCTGCATTTGAGCACATAAACTCAAATAGCCGAATCAGTTGGAAAAGATGATAAATAATTTCTGTGTATATCATGTTGTGAGTTGCTGGAAAACAGATCATACAGAGGAGGTAAGAAGCATTATTAGAGGTAAATATAAACACCAGCAATAGCCGCAAACCCATAGCGGAAGTAGCTTTACCCTGCGGTGACATAATTTCCGATTCTTGTGAAAAAGGCAGTTAAAGGGATAGTTCACACAAAAATGAAAATTCTCTCAACATTTACTCACCCTTATGCCACCTCATGATGTGTGTGACTTTCTTCTGCAGAACATAAACAAAGATATTTTAGAAGAATATTTCAGCTCTGTATGTCCATACAATGCAAGTTAATGGTGAGCAAAATTTGAAGCTCCAAAAAGCACAAAGACAGCATAAAGATAATCCACAAGTCTCCAGTGGTTTAATCCATGTCTCCTGAAGGGATCCAGTTGTGTTGGGTGAGAACAGACCAAAATATAACTCCTTTTTCACTGTACATCTTGCAATTGCTGTATCTAGGCTTGATCATAATTTCATGCTTTATTACACTTCCGAGTGCTTGATGCATGTGCAAAACGCTAGATGGCGCTAAGAAGTGTAATCAAGCTTGAAATCATGATCGCCAAGGAGACTGCTGATGTCAAAATTTATAGTAAAAAGGAGTTATACAGTATTTTGACTATGATGAAGAATTATGTCAAGAAGTAGGTTGACATGCAGGTGCGAAGAACTTCATATCTTTATAAATAAAATACATAATCCTCTCTCCACACGTTGTCAGTGATAAACCCTCTGTGATAAGCCAATGGTGGTATGCGTACCATAGGTTGCCGACCCCTGGCCTACACAATGTATTTTCAGTTACAAGTATGTCTTTTTGTGGTTTGACAGCTTGAATGAAACCTATTCAAAGCTATATATACAGAGAAATTGCATAATAAACATCGCCATTTATAATCGTTCAGTTTGTGCAGTTACACCAGTTTCACACACTAACCTGCAAACTCATCAAAATCACTTTGTTCATTTTTGAAGTACTGTACAAAAACCTTTTTTGTGTATGGTGACTAGATTCAAAACTTTGGACTGCCACCTGTACTGCATCAACTTTCAGTATTAAGCACAGTAAATATTATATCACCCCCTTGTGGTCTCCTAAATATATTACACCAAACTGCGTTAAACGGAAGGCCATCTGACAGTGAATTGGAAAGTACACAAATTGGGCTTCTTATTCAAATGTTGGCTAATGTTAATATATCGATACCTCAAAAACATATTGAGAAAATAACGTGCTGATCAACATGTATCAATGCTTAATAACATTCTTACTAAATTTCTTATGATTTCCATCCTTTTCAGTCAGACTCTTTCCTGTCTAATTAGTTGCTTCTTGGTCAGTTTAAGCAGCAATACGGCCCAGATCTTTTGTCGCAGTCAAAGGTCTGACAAAGCGAGACAAGGGTTGTGCAGGGTGCTTAATATTGACTAACATTCATTCTTTCAGGCAAAACATTTGCATGTTTCATAACCCAAAGAAGCACCACCTTGTCAGCTATTTTATCATTCCATTTGTGATCTCTAAGGTGCCTCAATCCTTTCCAGGTTTTTGTCTAAGTTGTGTAGGGTCTTCCTCTGTGTCTTTGACAAATAGAAGGGTGACAATATGCTGGTCACGTAAAGGAGAGAGACCAGCTAAAGCATACATTAATTCTTACATTAAAAAGAACCCCAGTCACATAGATCTGATGCTGTTTGAAGCCTCCTCTTTGCTAGACCAGAGTTCTTGTGCTGCCCTTCTCTTCAAAATTCCCTGCTGGATCAGTTCAAGCCTCGGCTGCCATCGACTGTCACTCAAACCGTGTCCAATGTGAAGCAACAGTGTAACCCTCTAGGGACAAGAGCAAATGGTAAGGCAGGACTTAAATAATGCACAATAGGTACTATCGAGTGGCAACAATCTCTGGTGACATCAAAATGTGGAACCAGGTGTTTGACTTTGAGTGGCCAATTCAGGGTAGAATGGTACTGTACATAAAAATACAACAAAATATTATTGCGTTTCACATATAAGGCCAGGATCCCTTTCAAGCAACACTTTCAACATCCATATTGTTTTTCATGAGTGGTATAACCACAATCTTATTTGACGGTATTAGTCATTTTTATAGGTCAATAACAGATATCATAAAAAGTTATTTTATCTGGCAATTCATAGCTTATACAGGGTTCCTACCCTTCTTGACCTATATACATTTCCATGACTTTTCCAGTAGTATGTGATTTCTGGGAACTGATTTTTAAAAATAATTTTAATTTAGACTAACAATTCACTAGTTAATCTTTCAGAATGATCTGTGAACCATTTTGACTAATTAACTTAAAAAAAATAGACTCAAAAGGAGGATGCGCACACAAATTTTTATCACTATGGCTTGCGAGCCTGGAAAACACAATAAAAAAATTCCTGGTAATTCCAGGTTGCGTGGTAAGTTGGGAACCATGCTTTTATTTTAAGAAACTATGTTGAAATGCATATTTTTTGCATAATACTGTGCATAATACCTGAAATACCTTGAAATAGAATGTGGAGGCAAGCTGACATGTGAGCCAAAAAAAATAATAATAGAACCACCACAAAATGACGTGGTTGCAATTGCCTTTACTATCTCATGTAACCGGTCCTGCTCAACTCGCTCTGAACAGGATTAGAAACAACATCAGCCGGCATGGGAGGCGGGACAACATCAGCCGGAGGCGGGTGCGCTAACGAGGAGACTAAAGGCTACAGACCCTAGCATCAGTCACTAGTGTGCCTCTTGAGGCTAACACATACTGCATAGCTGTCATGTACCAGCTGGATCCCATTACACTCACCCCTCTAAACCTCACTCCCATCCGGGTCACGGCACCACTGTCACCGGGCCTACTCGACCCGCTCTGAGCGGGATTCAAACCAATGTCAGCCGACATGGGAGACGGACGATCTAACAAGGAGGCTAAAGACTACAGCCTCTAGAGTCAGTCGCTAGTGTGCCTCTTGAGGCCAGGGGAGTGAGATTTACACATACTGCACAGCTATCACGTACCAACTGACCCCTGTTACACTCACATCTGCTTTTTATGACACTATTGTTTTGGTTTAAGGTTAAGGGTAGGGAGGTTGTTTTTATTGATTTAAAGCTCGGTATGGCATTACCTTTGAAACCTCATTTGTTTTAGATAAAATTTTAGCACCACTCAGTGGACATTTTGAGTCGGAAGGATAATTTTAGCGCCACTCAGTGGACATTTTGTATCAGAATGACCCTTTTAGAGCCACACAGTGGACATTTTGCATCAGAATGACAATTTTAGAGTCACTCAGTGAACATTTTGCATTGGAATGACCATTTTAGAGCCACACAGTGGACATTTTGCATTGGAATGACAATTTTAGAGCCACTCAGTGGACATTTTGTGTCAGAAATACAATTTTTGAGGCACTCAGTGGACATTTTGTGTCCGAATGACTATTTTAGAGCCACTCAGTGGACATTTTGCATCCGAATGACCATTTTAGAGCCACTCAGTGGACATTTTGCATCAGAAAGACAATTTTAGAGTCACTTAGTGGACATTTTGTGTGGAATGACCATTTTAGAGCCACTCAGTGGACATTTTGCATCAGAATGACCATTTTAAAGCCACTCAGTGGACATTTTGAGTCGTAATGACAATTTCAGAGCAACTCAGTGGATATTTTGCGTCGGAATAACAATTGTAGAGCCACTCAGTGGATATTTTGCATCAGAAAGAGAATTTTTAGAGTCACTTAGTGGACATTTTGCGTCGGAATGACAATTTTAGCGCCACTCAGTGGACATTTTGCATTGGAAAGACAATTTTAGAGTCACTCAGTGAACATTTTGCGTCGGAATTACCATTTTAGAGCTACATAGTGGACATTTTGTGTTGGAATGACCATTTTAAAGTCATTCAGTGGACATTTTTCATCGGAATGACAATTTTACAGCCACTCAGTGGACATTTTTTCATCTGAATGTCCATTTTAGAGCCACTCAGTGGACATTTTGCGTCCGGATTACCATTTGAGAGCCACTAGTGGACATTTTGCATCGGAATGACAATTTTAGCACCACTCAGTGGACATTTTGCATTGGAAAGACAATTTTAGAGTCACTCAGTGAACATTTTGTGTCGGAATTACCATTTTAGACCTGCATAGTGGACATTTTGCATCAGAATGACCATTTTAGAGTCACTCAGTAGACATTTTTGTTGGAATGACAATTTTAGCACCACTCAATGGACATTTTGCATTGGAAAGACTATTTTAGAGTCACTCAGTGCACATTTTGCATAGTAATTTCCATTTTAGAGCTAAATAGTGGACATTTTGCGTCGGAATGACAATTTTAGAGTCACTCAGTGGCCATTTTTCATCAGAATGACAATTTTACAGTCACTCAGTGGACATGTTGCGTCCGAATGTCCATTTTAGAGCCACTCAGTGGACATTTTGCATCCGAATGACCATTTTAGAGCCACTCATTGGACATTTTGCATCAGAAAGACAATCTGAGAGCCACTCAGTGGACATTTTGTGTCGGAATGACCATTTTAGAGCCACTCAGTGGACATTTTGCGTCGGAATGACAATTTCAGAACCACTCAGTAGATATTTTGAATCGGATTGACAATTTTAGAGCCACTCAGTGGACATTTTGCTTCAGAATGACAATTTTAACGCCCCATATTGAACATTTTGCATCGGAATGACAAATTTAGAGCCACTCAGTGGACATTTTGCATTGGAAAGAGAATTTTAGAGCCACTCATTGGACATTTTGCATCAGAAAGACCATTTTAAAGCCACTTAATGGACATTTTATGTCAGAATGACAATTTTAGAGCCACTCAGTGGACATTTTGCATCGGGATGACAAATTTGGCACCACTCAGTGGACATTTTGCATCAGAATGACAATTTTAAAGCCACTCAGTGGACATTTTGCATAGGAATGACAATTTTAGAGCCACTCAGTGTACATTTAGCGTCAGAACTGCAGCAACATGTGTAATGAGCCATACAATATAATTGCAAAAATTTCACCACAGTCACATAATTTTCACGAGATCAGGCTCAATGAATTTTGAATGAATGTGGAAAGTTGAATGTGGAATGAAACCGCGGTATAAGCGGTAAAGCAAAACTCTAGCGGCTAACAAATTTCAGCATGTACCATCAGAGTTCTAGTTTGTAGCCCTTTTTTTTTTTTTCTTCTTCAAAGCACTTCATGGCTGGTTCTTGTACATAAGAGACTTTGCACAAGTGGAATTTCGGCAGTCAAATTGCCCTTCCACAATGCGAGCAAGTCAGTGCAGCATATAATTTAACCATCACCATTTTGCCACAACCAACCTTGTCTCCCTGGTTCAATTTACAGCCATCAGTTCTAGGGAGCACAACATTAGCCAGAAAATGATCTCCAACGGCCAGGCAATTTACAGAAACTAAATTGAAGAGACACCTCGCCACCATCCCGACTATGAATTACTGATAACTCTGCCGCTTGGTTTAAGTAAAAAGACCTGTTTTTGAGATTACTTGATACTTGTTGAATTGCACCAACTGTTTAAAGTAGAGCATTTTGAAGGGGTTAAAAAGAGAAAAAGAGAACGCAATTGAAACATGAAGCTGCAATCAGTGTGGCGGTATGTTCGAGATCAGAGGTCAAGTGAAAATATCAAATTACATCCCCAAATCCATGTGTTATCAGTGCGGTGAAACAAATGAGTTTGCAAGCTGACTTTGAACAGCTCTGGGATGGGTTTTTCAGTCAGGGATGGTGGTTCTTGAGAGATGGAATCTCCTGACAACTTTGTCGAGCACCTCTATGGCTTTGCTACTTGATTTTCTGTAGAAAGATGAGCAAAAAGAGAAAAATGAGAGAGTAGAAATGAGAAAAGAAGAATAAAAGAATGCCTTCTCATATGAAGATGCAAATGTTTTCTTTTATGTCAGTGCAAATGATGATTTTACTACTTAAGCCTCTGTAAAAGCAAACACATTTTTGGATAAACTGTTTAAAGGAATAGTTCACCTGAAAATGTTGTCATCATTTACTCACACTCATGTCATTCCAAAACCATATGATATTCTTTCTTCGGTGAAACACAAAAGGAAGTGGATGGTGATTTATATTGCCAAGCTTCAAAAAAAGAAGAAAATAACCTAAAAGTAATCCATCCCAGGGATATTGTTGTTTTTAATTATTTTTTATTTTTATTTGTCCTTTTAATTTAGTTTAGTTGTCATTAGTTTTCACTCTATAACTGTTAAATATAGTTTTTTGTTTTCAGTGTTTTCCAGTTTCAGATTAGATTTAGTTTTTCCAGTATGTCGATTCTAGATAGTTTCCATTTAGTTTTAGTATTTGTGGGCCCAAGTTAACTTATAATGTAAATTTTTAAAGCTGTTCAATGTCTCAATGCCATCGTTATCGTGTTTTTGTTATCTAGTGGCATTTTCGACATTTTCATGTTTAATGAAGACTGGTTGTAAATGTTAAAATTGTATGATACTGTAATCTGTAGTGTGTATCCAAAAATGAAATTAATTTTTGGTGTAAGTCAAAGCTCACAAATCTCAATTGGACTTGAAAAATAACACGCGAGTCATATGGATTACTTATAAGATACTTTTATGGAGTTTTCTTGTCCTTTCTAGAGCCTGACAGTAAAAATCCCCTTCCACTTTCATTGTATGAAAAAAGAAACTGCCTAACATTTGCCTGTTGTGTTTCATAGTATAAATAAAATATTATTGGGTCGGAACAACACAAGGGTGAGTAAATTAGGAACAAGTTTAATTTGGGGGTTTACTGTTCTTTTAAAAAGCACAACAACTTTATCTATCCACAAGGGATATACAATGATCAGCCACAACATTAAAACCACTGACAGGTGAAGTGAATAATATTTATTATCTCATTACAATGGCAGCTGTCAAGGGGTGGGATAAATAAGGCAGCAAGTAAACAGTCAGTTCTTGAATTTCATGTGTTGGAAGCAGGAAAAATGAGCAAGCGTAAGGATCTGAGCAACTTTGACATGGGCTAAATTGTGATGGCTAGACGACTGGGTCAGAGCATCTCCAAAACGGCAGGTCTTGTGGGGTTTTCCGGGTATGCAGTGGTTTGTACCTACCAAAAGTGGTCCAAGGAAGGACAACCGGTGAACCGGTGACAGGGTCATGGACACCCAAGGCTCATTGATGCACTTGGGGAACGAAGGCTAGCCCGTCTGGTCCGATACCACAGAAGAGCTACTGTAGCACAAATTGCTGAAAATTTTATGCTGGCAATGATAGAAAGGTGTCAGAACACAGTGCATCGCAGCTTGCTGTGTATGGGACTGCGTAGCCGCAGACTGGTCAGAGTGCCCATGCTGACCCCTGTCCACCACCAAAAGCACCTACAATGGGCATGTGAGCATCAGAACTGGACCATGGAGCAATGGAAGAAGGTGGCCTGGTCTGATGAATCATGTTTTCTTTTAGATTATGTGGACGGCCGGGTGCGTGTGTGTCGTTTACCTGGGGAAGAGATGGCAGCAGGATGCACTATGGGAAGAAGGCAGGCCGGCGGAGGCAGTGTGATGCTCTGGGCAATGTTCTGCTGGGAAACCTTGGGTCCTGGCATTCATGTACAGTAGATGTTACTTTGACATGTACCACCTACCAAAAGATTGTTGCAGACCACGTACACCCCTTCATGGTAACGGTATTTCCTGATGGCAGTGGCATTTTTCAGCAGGATAATGGATCCTGCCACACTGCAAAAATTGTTCAGGAATGGTTTGAGGAACATGACAAAGAGTTCAAGGTGTTGACTTGGCCTCCAAATTCCCCAGATCTCAATCTGATTAAGCATCTATGGGATGTGCTGGACCAACAAGTCCGATCGATGGAGGCCCCACCTCGCAACTTACAGGACTTAAAGGATCTGCTGCTAACGTCTTGGTGCCAGAAACCACAGGACACCTTCAGAGGTCTTGTGGAGTCCATGCTTCGACGGGTCAGAGCTGTTTTGGTGGCACGAGAGGGACCTACATGATATTAGGCAGGTGGTTTTAATGTTGTGGCTGATATTAATCTATACACTGTTACACATTCACGTTCTACTTTTTTTTCCTCAAAACAACCAACCTTCATTCTCTCTCTCAAAACCTAGTGTGGAATAATAACCACCAAATAGAAAACGGTGAACCAAATCAATCGGAATAACTTTAAAATGCCTGGGGGCTTTTGGGAATCAATGCATGCTGAGATAGAGTCAGAAGTCGATACAGTGACCTCAGCTGTCATTACCGGTGGGTCTGGACAATCAGACATGGGGAAGAAGCATCTTAAAGACTAGCTAAATATAATTAATGACACACAGACAATGCACACTGCAATCCAGTGACTGAGTGCTTCTCTCACTTGTCATTGAACTATTGGTTTACATACTGTACTTGTGAATTCATTAAACATTTTGACGATACAGTATATTTTATTTTATTTTTTTCAAACAGGAAGATGATAATAATAAGACTAACATTGAAGCATTCCACGCCATATATAGGCACCATAATATTCAACTCAGACTCATGACAAGTTTCTATGAAAAAAAAAAAGTAATTCGAGCATACGAGCCAAGTCGTGTACGATATCTTATGATTTCACCATCTTGTATGAATTATAACGAGTTGTGAGACAGTGGTAGTATCGTCTTAGAGACTTGAGGGAGGGCTCTCCAAATGGTTTGCAATGAGATAAATCTTCCAAATGTTCTAAATCTCCAGGTAGGATCTCATAGTTTGGGTATTCTAACCTCTAAAACGTATTTTCCATCCATTCACTACATGAACCAGTCAACTAAAAACTTCCATTTTGTCCTTTTGTACTTACTCAACCCATAGGAGGGACTATAACTCCATAAAAGAGATCATTCGATTCTGTGCACTACAATTTCTCTTTCACTGCAAACAAACACATCCAAACATTATTCCTTTCTCTGGCTGGAGATGAACCTGTTGTGAGTGTAACTCGGCCATGATTGAATAGACCCCTGGAGAAGAGGCGATTCACAATGCTGGACTCACACAGCTTATGAAAAATACAAATTCATGTTTCCCCCTTTACCCATTTGGAAAATCGTAGTTCGAATTATATAATTTCATGCCTTCATGCCATCCTAAAGAGAACTTCATCATAGGTTGATATTTTTTTGTGATTTGATTTTTTTTTTTTTCATGAAATTCGTAACACCATACATTACATTTTTATCGTTTTACTTTTGTGATTCTCGTTAAAAACAAATAATTACAAAATAAAAAAATATATAAAATGTAAAAGTCTATTTTAGGCCCCCTAAATTGTGATTGTATTGTGACATTTAAAAAGAGCCACAATTTATTGTGTAAAATTATTTTCTGTAAAATTGCTTGGAAATATTATTACTATTATTATTTTTTGTATTTTTTTATTTTTTAGTGAAGAGTGCTATGCAAATGAAGGTGACTTCACGATTCAGTAGGTTACTGTAATGTGGTGTATTCATTAATGTATATATGTATATATAAATGTAAATGTAATACTTCTCAACATGGTTAGGCCTACTTGGTGGTCAAAAATAAATGATACTATTTAAATTGTAAAGAGCCACTGTAAGTATAACTACATCATGGTAATGTGTGTCTGTTGTACTGAGTTTAATTTTAAAGTTTAAAAGTGGAATCCTCCACCCCCCCCCCCCCCCCCCCCCGAACCCTCACAGCTTGACGATTGGTTTCTGGGCCCGGAGCGCCGCTACTGCTTTCATACCAGTACAAAGTCCTCCCCTTCGGTCTGTCCCTGTCACCTCACACCTTCACGAAAGTTGCAGAGGCAGCCCTTGCCCCGTTAAGGGAAAATTCACACCCTTAACTATCTCGACGACTGGCTGATTCTGGCTCACTCGCGGGACTTGTTGTGTGCGCACAGGGACCTGGTGCTTAGGCACCTCAGCCGGTTGGGGCTTCGGGTCAACTGGGAAAAGAGCAAGCTCTT
The DNA here is from genome assembly GCF_019703515.2 of Myxocyprinus asiaticus. NCBI lineage: Eukaryota > Metazoa > Chordata > Actinopteri > Cypriniformes > Catostomidae > Myxocyprinus > Myxocyprinus asiaticus. The sequence goes on from NC_059347.1 coordinate 56,532,887, forward strand.
CAAGTATGGTGTTGATGAGAGAGGTCAACAGAGAATGGCCAGACTAGTTCGAACTGGCAAAGTCTACGGTAACCAGATAACCGCTCCGTTCAATTGTGGTGAGAAGAACATAATTTCAGAATGCTATTCTGAGATGCGGGTTGGCGCTGTTTTGGCGGCACGAGGGGAACCTACACAATATTAGGCAGGTGGTTTTAATGTTGTGGCTGACTGGTGTTTATATATATATATATATATATATATACACACACACACACACACACACACACACACACAGTAAAATCAAATATTATACCTTACTATAAAAATCAGAGTAACTTTACTTGATTTTAACCAAAATGTGTTTACTAAGATTTTCAACAGTTGTTAAAATATTAGAACAAATAACTGGCAGAACTAACAGAATTTAAGAAGAATTACTCAAAATGTCTAAGACATTTGCACTGGAACAACATTTCCCCTCCCCCACCCAAACCTGACTGAAGCATATGACACGAGTGAGCGTTTTGAAAGATGCTATAATGCAGAGAGCATCAGCAAAATTAAGGTAAGCTCTTTTAATTATCACATCATTTACTGATGGTATTGTTTGCTTGTCTTAATTAGTGTTCTATTTCCCACATGTTGTTGAATTCACATCATCTTGTGGAACGTTTTTAGTTGGTTGTTTCAGTTGGATGTTACAGAAACTTGCGTTGCAAACACGTTTTGACTGCATATGTTATACAAAGCAATTGATATTCTGCTTAAACTGGTTATTGCCCACTTCATATGTGTAAAGTCAGCTGTCTGGTTTCCTATAATTGTCTGTTTGAATTCAAACTAAAACGGCTGTTTCCACAGTACACTCCAAACGAGGTTGACGCGATGCATTACTATCGTCAAACGCTTCATCTGAGCTTTCTCTGATGTATTGGTGTTCTAAATTTTGCATTCCCTTGCAATCTGCTATATTATGAAAGTTATGCTTTTAATTGCTCAACAATGGTATTTCAAGTAAAACAGTAACCTCAAGATTTAACATGATTTTACTGCAGTAACCTTGATGTTGTAGCTAAAAAAAATTAATAATAAAGGAAACCAGCATTGTCTTTTTTCTGAGGAGTTTACGTCTTTCTGTGTTCATAATCTTTTTTTTTTTATTATTCATAAACCCCGGTAATTATTTGTATTAAAATGCACATAGGCAGTGTAACAAATTAGCTTAAAAGGGAATTATTTATAATTAATTATAACTGGTTATAATTAATAATAAATATTTAGATTAGATCTTAGAATTAACTGTAGCAGAATCGATATTACAATTATTTGATCTGTCCGTCCAGCGAGCAGACAATATAATTATTTATCAATTCTAGGAAGATTACTTTCCTGGCCAAGGAACGATAGCCTTCCTACTTATACAGTGCTAGCAGTAGTGTAGCATGTAGCAAGGAGCAACATTCAGTGACTTTGAATTGTGAGCGGAACACAGAGACAATCAATTGTGAATATAAGGAATTTAATACATGAAACTATAACTAACATACAAACAAACTAAGCAAAACATACATATATAGAATGAAGGAAAGTAAGAAAAGGAGAGACAGAGAGCAAAGAAGGCAGTATTTCACATCAGTTAACCACAACCTAAATGAGAATCATCAGAGGCACAATTCACCTTAAAAGGGGTTCAAACTTAAACGCGCATCTAATCAGTTGTAAATGGTTACTTGCATTGGTTTGTTGCTGAATAAGAGTCTTGATGCGGTAGACGAGGTTCTCGACGATTTCTTTAAGAGTGAGTTGAAGAAGTCCACAGGAAATCTACAAAGTTACTTGAAGGTAAACACTGCCAGAAGGTTAAACTCAAGAGAGAGTTTTGGAGTGTAACGTCTGTGTAAGATCAGTGATGGCTAATTACACTTTGTTTGAAAAAAAAACTTTGTTTGAAGAAAAACCTTTTAGCCTTTTGACATTTGCATATAAATTACTGACCTGGTCTCCACGTTTACATTTATATGGGTGCTAAATTGCAGATGGTCTTTATCACTATCAAAAGGATGCTAAAACAGGCCTCCTCTGAAGTGTCTCCATCAAGCTTCAAACACATTCCACAGAAAGGGAGGTGACTCCCCCCCGTGCCAGGCACCAGAGCAGTTGTCTGTCTCCAGTAATTCCAATACACGTCACACACACACCTAAAGACATTTTCTCTATTTTAGGCCATAGTAAGCAGTTATAAATGTATCTGCTATATGCATGTGTTGTATGTATATTCCCCTATCATATTAACTTAGTTAAAACCCTTTACTTGTATTAGTTAGACGTTAAATGCCTATATTCAAGTGTATGAGTGTATCTCTGCTTTAATATCGTCTGGAGGTTACCTTCTTGGTATCAAAATGATCTTCCCTTTATTTCTCACACAATAATGTACACCATGTGATCGTGAAATGCATCGAACAATTCTTACTATGTTTTGAATTAAAAGCTGCACTAGCGGTCCAGATCAGCAATAAAATGCGAATGGGCCATAAACGGAGACAAAGGATGTTTCTCCCGCTCAAAATGCATGCCTCTGATTGGCCACTCCACCCACAAAATGGGTGCGGCAATGAACTATCAAAACTCCAGAGCGCAAAGAAATCATCGCTCAAAACTCTTCTTCTTGAGACCAACCCACTCAAAAACTCTCTCTTGAGTTTAACCTTCTGGCAGTGTTTACCTTCAAGTAACTTTGTGGATTTCCTGTGGACTTCTTCAACTCACTCCTAAAGAAATCGTCGAGAACCTCGTCTACCGCATCAAGACTCTTATTCAGCAACAAACCAATGCAAGTAACCATTTACAACTGATTAGATGCGCGTTTAAGTTTGAACCCCTTTTAAGGTGAATTGTGCCTCTGATGATTCTCATTTAGGTTGTGGTTAACTGAGAGTTTTAAAAACCTTGAAATACTGCCATTCTTTGCTCTCTCTCTTCTCTCTCTCTTTTTCTTACTATTCCTTCATTCTATATATGTATGTTTTGCTTAGTTTGTTTGTATGTTAGTTATAGTTTCATTTATTAAATCCCTTATATTCACAATTGATTGTCTCTGTGTTCCTCTCACAATTCAAAGTCACTGAATGTTGCTCCTTGCTACATGCTAAACTACTGCTAGCACTGTATAAGTAGGAAGGCTATTGTTCCTTGGCCAGGAAAGTAATCTTCCAAGAATTGATAAATAATTATATTGTCTGCTCGCTGGACGGACAGATCAAGTAATTGTAATGTCGATTCTGCTACAGTTAATTCTAAGATCTAATCTAAATATTTATTATTAATTATAACCAGTTATAATTAGTTATAAATAATTCCCTTTTAAGCTAATTTGCTACATATATTAATGGTGGAGAACCGCAACTTTCACATTCAAACTTTGTTTGTGAGAGAACTCAGTATCAATTTATTTGTGTTTTTGTATTATGCGCGCTCAGAGTGAGACAAGCCGCAACGCGGACTCACTCTTTTGATTGGATGGTTAAAGCCACCTCCAGTACTGTATTTTTAACAGCCTCTATTTGTCTAACATTTAGTCACTGTTAATTGTAATTGTAAAAGTAAGCTGCAGTTCATAATATTAAAATCGTTCTGTAAAGACGAAGAAACCTCTTTGCAGTACATTTTAATATTATCAAAATCGCCTATTGGAACGAAGAAAACTTCCTTCATTGCGATAAAGATGGATTTGAGCGATGCTCCTCTTATCATCTTTTAAAGGCCTTAGGTGATTGTATCGCTAGACTGAAGTTATTTGTGTTGCAAATTTCATTCAACTAGATGATCGTGACTCTCTCGGGTTAACCATTAACGTACGAATGGGTGCCTAATTCAAATCTAATCATATCTAATTGGTATGTAAATGAGAGTTTTAAAAACCTTGATCAAGTGATAATTTGTGTAACAACAGCGAAGAAATCCTGTCGTTCATAATTGATAATTTGTGTAATAACAGCGAAGAAATCCTGTCGTTCATAATTGATAATTTGTGTAACAGCAGCGAAGAAATCCTGTTCGTTCATAATTGATAACTTGTGTAATAACAGCGAAGAAATCCTGTTGTTATAATTGTTATTGTGTAACAGGCAGCGAAGAAACCCTGCCACACACCTTTGTGCAGTTAATTTGCACAAACTAAAATTCGGTTCGGATCAAATTGCATTGTACTTGTGATCGTTGCAGTAAATCAGCCGCTAGAGCGAGAGCAATCACACTAGACGTGCTCAGATTTAATCACAGTACCTTTGATTAACACTAGAGGGCAGTTTAGTTAAGTGTCTAGCACTTCTCAAATTTCACCTCTACCCTTTTGCTTTCCTCTGAACCTTGGGTGGCTCACCCACGCCACCTTGTGGCCATTCTCAGTAGGTTGGTTTTCCTTGGTTAGCCCTGTCATTGCATTTGAAAAACTTATTCCAATTCTTCCTTGGTTTGTTTTAATTTATTTTATTATCATAACTTTTATTCTTCTCCTTTTATTTTCTTATTTTTATTTTTTAAATTGTATTTTTATTTTATTTAAAAAAAAAAAATTATTTTTTTATTTTTGTAATTTTTTTTGTAATTTTTTATTTTTTTAATTATTGTTATCATTCTGTATTATACAGGCCTCTTTCTCTCTTGCCTTAGCCACCCACTTTTAAATTTGGTTCAAACAGTGTTTGAATTTAAATGTAAAATTAATCTCTGTATTCTAGCCATTTGTGTGCACCTATAGGTAACACTCCCTCTAGTGCTTAGTTGGTGAAGCGACGGTGGCCCCCACGGCGGATCACAGTGAGCTGCCACGGGATCCCGACTGGATCACCTCGATCCATCACTAAGCCTAACCCATAGAATACTGACCCTTCCAACTAGCGAAACCCCAAAATCAGGTTTTTCCTCAACCTTTAAGAGACCTAACCTTTGAGAATCATCAGAGAAAGCCGAGTAATAGATTGACGACCCAAGCTGCCAAAGTCTTTAGATGATCACGCCGTCAACAATCTTTTGTTAGATCCTTTCCGGTGCCCCACAACAATTAGACTCACCTTGCCATTCACGGCTGAGATAACAGGTGCCAAGTCTACCCTCCGTTAACTGTTTGTATCCATCAAACAGACCGAGCATAGAACATAAAAATTACTATAATTGTAGCCTGCTAACGCTATAAGAACTTGCATTGGCCTGTGTGCTGTCCCTCCCCCTCTCTCCCTCTCTCTCTCTCCCTCTCTCTCTTCACCAGTGAGCCAACATGTCTCGATCATCCAGCCCTGATGCCCACTGGGATCGACTAGAGACCTGGCTGAGTGCCCTGACTAGCACCCTTATTCCTGAAGCCGCCGGGGACCTGCAGAACATGAGCCGGGAACAGCTCGACGACAATCTGAGCACCTTGATGGCCCACGATCCGACACAGGACTACAGCCACAAAGAGCTGGCCAAGATCGTCGGGTCACTGGCCCATAACCTCCTCGGCCAGGCAAAGCTGAGTGAAGCAAGCATCTCCCGCCAGGAACAGGAAGCAGCAGCGCTGAAGCTCCAGGCTGAGGAAGCTCAGAGAAACTGGATGCGCGCTCAGAGTCAACTGGACCAGCTAACCTCGGAGACTCAGCACGAGCACAGGACAGCGGACGAAAAGGACCCAGAGCTGCAGGAGGAAGTAGAGAGACTCCAGAACGCCCTGACTGATCTCCGTGTAGATACAGCACGACGAGAGCAGCAGGAAAAGGACACCAGAGAGGAGCTGAGTAAAAAACTCCAGCAAGCTGAGGCTCTCCTGAGGAGAGCAGAGACTGAACTTAAAGAAAGAGAAGCCAGGGCCAAGGCCTGTGAGGGCCACCTGCAAAGTGCCTGGGCTGAAGTCAGTGCCCTGGCCCAACAAAGAGACTATTTGAAAGAAGAACGTGACACAGTTCACCGAGAGCTTAAACATTCATATAGACTGCAAAGTGACTCTGAAAGGGAAATGCACACCACAGAATTTCCCCTAACCAGTAGACTGATACCTCCTAGACAAGAGAGCCCACTGCTCAAGACATCACCTGCCAGCATCCCAGAACCCCCAGCAGCAGAAAGGGGGTGGGAGCCTTTCCAAAGGCTGTCTTCCAGTCACGGTGTGTCACCTAAAGAATTGGATAAGCTGGCTAGAAACATTCCCACTTTCACTCCAAGCCCTGCAGGAGGCCACGATGTGCATGACTATTTAAAAGACATTGATTTTCACTTGCAAACTGTTGCCAATGTTACCACACGAGACAGACTCTACCTGCTCAGAATCACCGCCAGCCGTGAAGTCCGGAGCTTTCTAGACCGACAGCCAGAAACAGTCAAAGTGGATTACCAACAACTGCAGCAGGCTTTGATTAAAGAATTCTCTGACCCAGAATCAGAGCAAGGGCTGATTACGGCCATGGACCTTAAACAGGGCAGACAGGAAACCACACAGTCTTTCTACAACAGGCTCAGACAAGCATACTTCGGAGCACGGAATGAGCCAGGAATGGAAGACGAATTCAATTTCAAAACTCTGTTCCTCCGGAACCTGCACCCAACAGTGAGTCACCATTTGGGGGTTCTGGCTTGCCCACGGACTATGTCCACCCAACAGCTGCGAGACTTAAGCCATAAGGCCTATGCCAAACAAAGAACTGCTTCTGAAAAGATGGGAAAACCCCCCACAATCTATCCTGTCACTAATCAGAGTTCAGAACTTGCCCTAGAGGGCGCCGAGCCTCGCCACAGCAATTGGGTACACCCTGACACTCAGCCTTGCCTTTGTCCTGTTTAACAGAGTCAACGGGGTGCAAAGGTCCATGAACAGGTGCACTGCTGCCTTTTAACCTTCATGATCCACCTGCCATCTAACCATCAGGATCCACCTGCCATCCGGCCTTCACCACCCACCTGTCATTTAACCATCATGATCCACTGTTGTCTGATGATGTCTCAATTCAGAGCATCTTCAGACAAAAAGGGGGAGTCTGTAACGTCTGTGTAAGATCAGTGATGGCTAATTACACTTTGTTTGAAAAAAAAACTTTGTTTGAAGAAAAACCTTTTAGCCTTTTGACATTTGCATATAAATTACTGACCTGGTCTCCACGTTTACATTTATATGGGTGCTAAATTGCAGATGGTCTTTATCACTATCAAAAGGATGCTAAAACAGGTCTCCTCTGAAGTGTCTCCATCAAGCTTCAAACACATTCCACAGAAAGGGAGGTGACTCCCCCCCGTGCCAGGCACCAGAGCAGTTGTCTGTCTCCAGTAATTCCAATACACGTCACACACACACCTAAAGACATTTTCTCTATTTTAGGCCATAGTAAGCAGTTATAAATGTATCTGCTATATGCATGTGTTGTATGTATATTCCCCTATCATATTAACTTAGTTAAAACCCTTTACTTGTATTAGTTAGACGTTAAATGCCTATATTCAAGTGTATGAGTGTATCTCTGCTTTAATATCGTCTGGAGGTTACCTTCTTGGTATCAAAATGATCTTCCCTTTATTTCTCACACAATAATGTACACCATGTGATCGTGAAATGCATCGAACAATTCTTACTATGTTTTGAATTAAAAGCTGCACTAGCGGTCCAGATCAGCAATAAAATGCGAATGGGCCATAAACGGAGACAAATTTACTTGAAGGTAAACACTGCCAGAAGGTTAAACTCAAGAGAGAGTTTTGGAGTGTGTTTTTCTCAAGAAGAAGAGTTTTTGAGGGATGATTAGTCTGCGTTCTGGAGTTTTGATAGTTCATTGCCGCACCCATTTTGTGGGTGGAGTGGCCAATCAGAGGCATGCATTTTGAGCGGGAGAGACATCCTTTGTCTCCATTTATGGCCCATTCGCATTTTATTGCTGATCTGGACCGCTAGTGCAGCTTTTAATTCAAAACATAGTAAGAATTGTTCGATGCATTTCACGATCACATGGTGTACATTATTGTGTGAGAAATAAAGGGAAGATCATTTTGATACCAAGAAGGTAACCTCCAGACGATATTAAAGCAGAGATACACTCATACACTTGAATATAGGCATTTAACATCTAACTAATACAAGTAAAGAGTTTTAACTAAGTTAATATAATAGGGGAATATACATACAACACATGCATATAGCAGATACATTTATAACTGCTTACTATGGCCTAAAATAGAGAAAATGTCTTTAGGTGTGTGTGTGACGTGTATTGGAATTACTGGAGACAGACAACTGCTCTGGTGCCTGGCACGGGGGGTCACCCCCCTTTCTGTGGAATGTGTTTGAGGCTTGATGGAGACACTCCAGAGGCGACCTGTTTTAGCATCCTTTTGATAGTGATAAAGACCATCTGCAATTTAGCACCCATATAAATGTAAACGCGGAGGCCAGGTCAGTAATTTATATGCAAATGTCAAAAGGCTAAAAGGTTTTTTTTAAACAAAGTGTAATTAACCATCACTGATCTTACACAGACGTTACAGCAGACTTCATCTCTTATCAGAGCATTAATAGGGAAATAAATCTGCCTGTATGTGTCAGCGCCTCCTCCGTCAGTGCCTGGTGTTGCGCTCAGTCCATAATGGAATAGACAACTGTCAGGTAGGTTAAACAGTGAAACTTGCATCTATATTGTATTCTAAGTTCTAGCCACACAGTTAAATGTGATTTAGGGAAGTATTGGGTGTGACGACTTCGTTCAGGACTTTACCATCAACACTAATCAAATATTGTTTATAATAGATCTGACTTCAGAGCAGTGGCGTTGATATCGCATCTGATGAAGACACTGGAGAGGATAGTCCTGCCCCACCTTAAATCCCAGGTTGGCACTCTATTGGATCCCCTGCAGTTTGCCTACCAGTCACAAGTGGGAGCGGAGGCTTATCTACATTTGAGAAGCCAATGAGTATGGTGAGATTTATGTTCTTTGATTTCTCGAGTGCTTTTAATTCTATACAGCCACACTTACTTCAAGATAAGTTAAGGGCAGCACATGTAGATGTACCTACTGTAACATGGATTACGGACTATCTGACAGGCAGACCGCAGTATGTGTGTCTACAGAACTGTATTTCAGATTTGACAGTCAGCAATGTAGGTGTGACACAGGGGACTGTTTTGGCACCATTTCTATTCACTTTTTACACCTCCAGAAATGTTCTGATGACTCTGTGATTATGGGGTGTATTAGTGAAGGATGAGGAGTACAGGAGCCTGGTGGAGAACTTTGTGGACTTTTATGAGAAATTTAGGAGACTGATGTTGGGTGGGCTTTTTTATATTTATTATTGTATTATGTTGCATTTACTGTATTGCTATTGTTCTGTTTTGTGTTATCTATGTCTCTGCTTCTGTAAGATTATAACATTTGTATTATTATTAATAATAAGTGATATATACTTAATAATAAAAAACATAAAGTAATAATGCATGACATAATTACAGCTATTTACTGTACAATTTATATTTTGACAGTAATATACAGTACCTCAGCTACCAATTACAGTAATCTGTAAATTACTGTACACAGAAATTGCAGTAGTTTACTGTAATCAGATTTTCACATTAACAAGCTGGCAACAGTGTTGCGAGTATGTTACTGTAATAAAAAAGCAGTGAGGTCTAACAGTGCAGGATATTCTTCAAAAATCTACTGTTTGTGTTCCATGTACGAAATAAAGTCATATGGATTGGGAACAACATGAGGGTGTATTTCTTTCATGGAACACACAAAAAGAGATGTTTTGCAAAATGTTCTTGCTACTCTAACAATAAAGTAGATGCTGACCTAGAGCTGTCAAGCTACAAAAAGGCACCATAAAAGTAGTCCATTGAAAAGCGAATAGAAAATACAAGTATATATAGAAATACACGATAAGAGAAAATATATACAGTATATATACTATATATACTGTACGTATGTACAAATACAAATCTGTTATATAAAGACAAGTGCAAGGGAATGTAATGGCAGAAAAGGTAGGATATGTTGGAAAAATATAAATAGACTAAGCTGTGTATTGCATATAATTATTGCTCAATGGGGCAGTTTTAACTGTTCATGAGATGGATAGCCTGAGGGAAAAAAAAAAACTTTTCTTGTGACTGACGATTCTGGTGCTCAGTGCTCTGTAGCGCCAGCCAGAAGGCAACAGAGGTAGTGGGCTGGGTGAGCGGGATCCAAAGTGATTGTTCCAGCCCTTTTCCTCACTCTGGAAGTGTACAGTTCTTGAAGGGAGGGTAGGGGGCAACCAATAATCCACTCAGCAGTCCGAACTGTCCTTTGTAGTCTTCTGATGTCTGAGTTCATAGCTGAACCAAACCAGACAGAGTCAATGTGGGTCTCCCACTTCAGGTCCTGTGAGATGGTAGAGCCCAGGAACCTGAATGAATCTGCTGCCACAGTGCTGTTCAGAATGGTGAGCGGGGTCAATGTTGGGGTGTTCCTCCTGAAGTCCACTATCATCTCCACTGTTTTGAGCATGTTCAGCTCCAGGTTGTTTTGACTGCACCAGACAGCCAACTGTTCAACCTCCCTTCTGTATGCAGACTCGTCGTCATCCTGGATGAGGCAGATGACAGTAGTGTCATCTGCAAACTTCAGGAGCTTGACAGAGGAGTCTTTGGTGATGCAGTCAATTGTGTACAGGGAGAAGAGTAGTGAGGAGAGAACACATCCCTGGGGGGCACCAGTGCTGATCATACAGGTGCTGGAAGTGAATTGCTGCCTATCTGTCAGAAAGCTTCTGAACCACTGACAGATAGAGGTGGGAACAGAGAGTTCATTTAATTTAGTCCAGAGAATAGCTGGGATGATGGTGTTGAAAGCCGAACTGAAGTCCACAAGAAGGATCCTTGCATATGTCCCTGGTCTTTCCAGATGTTGCAGGATATGATGCAATCCCATGTTGACTCATGTTTATTCCCATGTTTATTCTATAAGCAAATTGAAGGGGATCCAAAAAGGGTCCAGTGATGTCCTTCAGGTGGGCCAACACCAGTCTCTCAAATGACTTCATGACCACAGATGTCAAAGCAACGGGACTGTAGACATTAAGTCCTGTGATTTTGGGTTTCTTTGGGACAAGGATGATGGTGGAGCATTTGAAGCAGCAGGGAAATTCACACCGCTCCAGTGATCTGTTGAAGATCTGTGAGAAGATGGGGGCCAGCTGGTCAGCACAGGATTTTAGACAAGTGGGTGAAATACCGTCTGGGCCCTGTGCTTTCCTTGTCTTTTGTTTCCAGAAGACCGGCACACATCCTCTTCACAGATCTTAAGTGCAGGTTGAGTAGCAGGAGGGGGGATGAGGGTGGTTTCAGGAGGTGTTGATGTTTGTGTGACGTGAAGGTCAGAGCGGTTGTGGGGTGTGAGACTGGGCTTTTCAAATCTACAATGAAACACATTCAGGTCATCAGTCAGATGTAGATTCTCTACCATGTTGGGGGACGGTGTCTTTTATTTAGAAATGTCTTTCAGGCCTCTCCACACTCATGCAGCGTCATTAGCTGAAAACCTGTTTTTCAGCTTCTCGGAGTAGCTACTTTTAGCCACTCTAATCTCTTTTGTCAGTATATTTTTGGCCTGATTGTACAATATTTTATCCCCACTTCTGTACACATCCTCTTTGGCTTGACAAAACTGTCTGAGTTTTGCTGTAAACCATGGTTTGTCATTGCTGAACGTTCAGTAAGTCCTAGTAGGAATGCACATATCCTCACAGAAACTGATATATGATGTCATGATACTATGATATGATATGATATGATATGATATGATATGATATGATATGATATGAGCTCATCCAGATTGGTGTCTGCAGCTTCAAAAACACTCCAGTCAGTGCAGTCAAAGCAGGCATGTAGTTCCAGCTCTGCTTCATTGGTCCATCTTTTTACACTCTTTATTACAGGTTTAGCTGATTTGTGTTTCCGCCTGTAGGTCGGGAGATATGCGACCATACTCAGTCGTCGAGAACACAGGATTGAACCATCCGCTTAACGTGCTTGAGCCCCATTATAAAGTTCCTACAAAAACTAATTTCAGCAGTTCTGTAGTGTCCAATCTATATAAACAAGCATGTGCTGTAATTGTCCAGCAGGGGATATTGTCAATGCTAACTGATCTCCCCTCTTTTCTGATAATGTGGATATTCTGATTTTCCTAAAAAAAAAAAAAATAATAATAAAAAAAAAAATGTAAAAATTGAGTGATTTTTTTACTTTTATTATTATTTCTGTGTTTATACAATGTGCATATAAGAGGCTCTTAAATTTTGTATCGTAATTTAGTTGAAGAAATAGTGCAGTCATGTATAAATGCGCCTTCACAATAAGCATTGTTGCCCATCAGCCACTGTGTTTTCAAAATAAATCATTTAAAGAAAGATTCTTTGTTTTCCCTGCTGTACTGAAACCATTCCGAACCATGACCCCAAAACTGAGGTACGTAACGAAATTTGAATTTTGTGTACCGTTGCAGCCCTAATATATATATACAAACTTTGTAGAAAGTAAAACAACCTCTTTGTCTTTGGTACAGAGGGGAAGGTCAAAGTGAGTCGTGTGCACAAGAAGTCTTTAAGAATCACGATTGAAAAACTAATTAATGTGGATACGATGAAGGACAAACAATGTTGCCATAATTGATTGTTTTGTCTCCATTTCATTAACTCAGCCAGTGGGGAAAAATTAGATTACATGATCTAAAGTGTATTCATTTTCCAGTTTTTAATCGACATGGAAGTGTGACAACTTCGTAATCCACCAGTCCATCTACCTGGAAAGCTATACTTGAAAGTGGTTTAGATCTCAAAGTCAGATGGTACACTGTAGCTGTTGACACATTCACACTATTAGGGGCCTATGACGAATCCGTCATAGGCGTGAATCCTCTCAGCCCGGCCACGCCCTCCTCCTCGTCACAGGCCCCTAACAGTCCCCATCAGCAACCCCTGGGCTGAGGGATCGGTGAATATTCTTGCTTTAGTTATTTTGCATTGAAAATGTAATTAATTTATTTAAAAAATTAAAAACTTAAATCAAATACATTTCTAAATTCAAATTGCACTTCAAATGAAATGAAAAAGCAATTAAAATAACGAACGATCAAAAAAAAAAAATAAAAAAAAATATATATATATATATATATATATATATATATATATATTATATATATATATAAGTAACCACCTTTCCATTTACCGTCAGGCAAGTATCCGTCTAAACATATAGACGGAAAATTACTTACACAAATGAAGACATAAAAACAATTATAAATGTAAAATAATAATTATAAAGATGATAATAATCACTGAAATATAAATCATGGTTCAAAGTGAACGTGTTTTTGTATTATTTTATATTTTAATCACAGATGTATAGGCTGCAGAGTTGTGGTCACAATGAACTGCTCTGTGGAAATAAAGCAAACTGAACTCAAAGCACCTCCTGAGCTGAGATGTCTGAAGTCATTTGCAGCACTCATAGACGATACTGTTCTTGCAACAATAAAAACATTCAGAAGACAGAAACAAAGAAAGAGTGAGAACTTTTTACATGCACGTTTTACACGAGACTGCACGCCTCCATACAAAAAGCATGTCATACATGCGCATAGACGGCTTTTCTGTCATCTGTTCTTAATAATATAATAAAGTGTGTTTCTTCAAGCGCATGTCTATGGGCAAATTATTTGTAATATTGATTTGAAAATAATAATAGCCTGATAATAATAATAATAATAATTTAATACATCTTGACATCGTCAAAGGCATCAGCTATTGGCGAGTACTCTGACCATCATCGATTCGATCCCCGAGATCATCGTCTATCGGCACAGCCCTAGTGTGCGCTTTTCCTTCCTCCTTTCCTGATGAACGAGAACCTTGTCTGCCACAGGGCCATTCACAGCAAACTTGTTTTTGTGTCCATCCGTGCTGTTTTTTACGTTTTCCTGTGTAAATGTGCTAGACGTACGTCTTTGACCATTGCTCCATGTCTTGCTGTTTTTTCTACATCTTGTGCAGGAGTGGTGCGTTTTTTTATACACCATGTCAAGTTAAAAAGAACTTCAACTGTTAAAAATGTGTCAAGACCTGTCTTTTACTCTATTACTGCTGTTGTGTCGAGATTTCTATTTTTAATTTTTTTGCACAAAGACATCTTTGTTTGAAAGTTTCCTAACATTTTTGTTTTCCAAAGTATGTAGTAATGAAGAGCGTTTTTGAAACACTTGTGGAGAAAAATGCCTTTTCAGTGTGGATGTGAGGCAAAAACATTAATGCATTTTCAAACAAAAACAAATTAGTGTGGACGTGGCCCAATTGCCTCAAACAAAACTCTGAGTATCTTTTAAAAAGTTGGCAAGCTTTCATCTAGGCGAGCATGACCGAACCCTTCAGGTCCCTAAAAAATCTGGCCCATCATCTACTTGCCGGTGACTCAGGTCCCATGGACCCCAAATGCAATGACCCAAAACAGTAAGTGGCCAAAGGCAGTCATTTCTCAGCTCTCTGAGCACCATCTGGTACACTGGCTGGTGTCTTGGTAAGGACTCAAGGACCAACCACCTACACATGGAGATACTCGATTCCAGATAACATTGTTGGTGGATATTTTTTAAAGTATCACATCTCTGCCACCTCTTCTTTCGTCACTAATTTTATAAGCAAGGCAAGCTCTGCCATTGGCTCTGTTGCTTCTTCTCTTGGTTTATGTGGTGTTGATTGGACACACCAATTTTTCAGCATGTATATGTTTAACAGCTGTCCCTGCTGATTCTTGGTCCCACACAAGGGTTCTTCCTAGTCTCACCTAACATTCAAGAGGGATTTTTTCCCCCTTGCCATTATCACGGTTGGCTTGAAGTGTATGATTAAAGCTGAGGTGGTAATTTCTGCGCCACTAGCATCACCAAGCAGATTCCTAAAATGACCCTTATCTTTCATTGGTTGTACAACAGATAGTCCCACCAGAAACATACAGAATTGGTTGAGTTGTGTCGGGCTGGACAAGCTGCTGGGATACAAGAAGGATTTTAAACCTCAGAGGCTCAAGCATTGATATACTTTTTTCTTCTACTTCTACTTGAAAGTACTTTAGGAACAACTGTTTTTTTAAAAAAAAAAAGATTTTTTATTTACATTTTTATCTTTGTTTTGGGGTGAATTTTGGAAAGTCATTGTGAAATTGCAACACTGGGCAACATTGTTTTTGATTTGTTTGTTTTTTTAAACAGTAAGTGGGAGTTCAATTCACAACACACTTCAACACACAAAAGTATATGAAAAATGATTTATTACAAACAGTATGGGTGATGTAATGGATGGTCAAGTAATGTAAAATTAATGACTATTTATATTAATGATATACATTATTTGAAAGTATAATCAAAATAAAAAAATGGCATATCTATGTAATTTAATTAACATAAATACCATAAAAAAGTATACTTATAAAATAAATGTTCTGAATGTAATGTCTAAAAAGGGGCACCAAAAGCAAGAAGCACCAAGAGGGCAGTGGTAGCTCAATGGTTAAGGCTCTGGGTTACTGATCAGAAGGTTGGGAGTTCAAGCCCCAGCACTGCCAAGGTGCCACTGTTGGGCCCTTGAGCAAGGCCCTTGACCCTATCTGCTCCAGGGGTGCTGTATCATGGCTGACCCTGCACTCTGACCCCAGCTTGGCTGGGATATGTGGAAAAAAAAGAGTTTCACTGTGTATGTGCAAATGTATAATGTGTGATAAATAATTATAATTAATTAATTATAAAGTTGTGAAGCGAGTTGTTTTCAGCTGTACAGGCTGTAATACAGTGAAGAGGAATGCATATTTTATAAACTTTACCCCAACCCAAACCCCAAAACTAAACCTAAACATCTGTGGAGTAAAAATGTCATGTTAGAGGGAAAAATGCAACCCTTTGAATCGTGACTGTGACTGAGAATGCGAATGCGATTGCTTCCGAAGTATAGGTCTCTTCGGAACAATAATGTCCGTTTCTCAATCTGTGGGTGTTTTCAAATCGTGATGGGCATTTTTCAACTATCCAAGGAAAGTTGGGAATCTCAATGTAGTAGGCAAATCGTGTAAAGCGGTTGAAAAACACCCATTCTGGTTTGAAAATGCCCACTGATTGGAAAACGCCTATTTTTGTTCTGCCGAGACACAAGTCTCTTTCTTCCTGGTTTCAACGCGGGATTGGAACCCACCCCTGTGTCTCAATCAGCTCCCTAACTCCCTATGTCGTGTATCAGTATATCATGAACACAAATTTGTGCTCTGGCAAGGGTACTGATCCACTAACACTGGGACACTTATGACTCAATCCCCTGCGATAACGAGCTCACGCATTGAAGTGCACCTGTAATTCATCAGCACCACCATGCTGTATAAATGACACTATCATTTATTTTCGTTGAAGATATTCAAACGGACAGTGTTATTATAACAGATGGCATAAAGAAATAAAAATATATAGGAGTGTATTTTAAACCTTTTAATAACTCAAATATTTAAAGGATTGATTCCCTTTCATGGTAATTATGAATGAAAGACATTACAAAAATATCTTTTTTAAAGATAAAATAAGGCTTGTACTTCATAGTTTTACACTTGTGCTCATCATCTAATGACTTGAGAGACTTCAGAAGACATGACGATGTTTCTGGTAAGGGAACATAGTAAGCAATGATGCTCCCTGGTTTTTACGGTGCATTGTGGGATTTTTTAGGGAGCGAAGGTTTCAGTGCACTGGAATGATTTTGCTATTGAGACAGCCCTAAAAATGGCAGACTCACTGATCAGTGCCCTGACTACTGAACTAGGGAGCTGATGCTACTGATGTAACATGCTTCTGGTCGCACCACAGGGAGAAGGTGAACACAGTGGAGCCAATGCAAACATGTTTGACAAGAGATGCCTCTTGACAGTTGACAGTGAGTCGGCATAATGTGGCAGAACCGGCACTCTCGGAAACAACATGCCGACTTCCCGTGTGATCATGTTGGGCATTTTCTGGGTATGTAATCATTATTCAATCAGTAATTTTGGGAATTAAGAAAAAAAAATAGTACACGTCATGTACTTTCTTGGAAAACTGGTATATCTAGCTGTGGCCTTTTTGTGATTTTTAGCAAGCTGTGACAGTTAATATGCAGCCAATTTGTCCTGCCAAAACTGTTGCAATGATACAGTTCAGAGTGTCAGCCATTACAGATATTTACTGAGAATTATTAGAAATTATTTAATTTTTTAAACAAATGTTGCAGTTCTGCTACACTGGGTCTCTGAGTGTAAACATAAAAAAACATGTCCAATACTTAAATGTGTATAAAATTGTCTGTGTTTTTGTTGACCGGAATATTTCATATGCAGGGCCAGTCTGTGATAGTAAGGATGGTGTAAGAAATGTCCAGCTCACCATTAGAATTTAGGCATGTTCCCCAGGCTTGATTTGCTCAGATACCTCTTTAGTGCTTGGATAAACTTCATGTGCAACAGCCTGAGAAGAATAGCAAAACACTTTCCCCTGATAAGGAGGTCAATAACTCAAGAACATCTAATGCCACTGACACAGGAAAATTGATCTTTTGCAATACAATTCTGAAACACCATAACTCACTTTCCTGGTTTCTGTTGATATCAGGAGAGGACAGATTATGATTCAGATGGAATGAGAATGCTCAGACAGCATTGATGAAATCTGTAAAAAAAAAAAAAATTTCAAACAAAAATGAAAATTCTGTCATAATTTACTCACCTTCATGTCATTCCAAACCCGTATGATTTTATCTCTTATGTGGTACACAAAAGGAGATGTTTTAATGAAGATAGCCATCTCTTTTCAATATAATGGTAGTGGATGGTGCCTCACTTTAACCTCCTGTGACCCGAGCATGACCGCTGTGTGCATTTTCCATTTCCTTTTTTGATTTGTATTGTTATTGTAACAATATTGTATCATTTCTTTTTGTTTTTTTTTTTTTTTTTTTGTTTTTGTTTTTTGGAGAGTTTTTCTGAAAAATGTATGTCCACATATGTATACATTGGGACTAAGTTGTGAAATTTTAAGTAATACCAAACTATAAATCAGATTTATTTATTTTTCATCAAATAGTTTAAGTGTCCAGGAGTGTTGGTTATTCATGTTTTTGAGATGTGCTGTATGTGCTGTATGTTTATGTTATATGTCACAGCTGATTTTCTATAAAGCTGAATAAATAATTCTGATTAAAAGTAATAGCCAGCATCTTCAAATCACTGCCGACCATGTTATAATACAAAATTGTATTATAACATGGTCGTATCTTTGTATAGTATCTTTGTACTGATTATCATTATCCCATGTCTGCCAAACATGTTTATTGGTCCAAACATCATCTGCTGCCTGAAACTGAAGTTTTGGTCAGATGTTAGGAGTGAATGCGCTCAGCTGCATAGAGAGCTATTGGATGCACCCTTGCTCCCTTGCTCCCTATTTAGTGAATGACTTCACCTTCCATGTGTTGTCTGTCTGAACTGGTCTCAGAACTGTTAGAAATGCACCTTATTTTCATCGTAATTCCATAAAAAGCCTCTGAAAGCAAACATTTTCAGCTTTTGCATGAATTCATTTATTCTCAATGTGAAAAATGCACAGTAAATATATAAGAATGCATTTATTAATGTTAATGAATAGAACCGTATTGTACATTGATAATAAAACAATAATAACGTTTATATTAAAATGAATCACAATGACCCACAGATGTGTTAATATTGAAAATTATTTAAAAAAAAATAACTGACATGTTTTTTCAACTTTTGAGGGAATGCGGTCCTAATTTGCACATATGTGGAGGTGAGAAAAATGTATGTATTTTTAAAGCGGCACATCAAACGAAACTAGACATGCTACTCTTTACAACCAAACAGGTTTCAATCAAAAAACCCAGAGGCACTTTTGTTGGCGCTGCACACGTAGTAATCAGTGTCATGCCGTTGTGTCACGTGACGCAGTGCACCAGAAGTTTAACCCTTAAATGACAGTGTAGAGTCTTGTGAACACTATTCATCCAGTTTAATTTCATTTAAATTAAGCATTGTGTATAGTGAAGCCAAAATGCAATGTCCACACATGTGGACGCGGGGTCGCATGAGGTTAGAGCTTAAAAAGGACCCAAAAGTATCATAAATGTAGTCCATACGAGTCGCGTGCCTGGTGTTGGTGAAAAACAACCCAGAATTTAAGTCCTTTTTCAGGCATCAATCTTGACATTCATTGCTCGTTCATGAGCCCAATGAGAGAGACTGGTTCACAGCACCTTGCGTGTTCACGTGAGAACTTGTGTTGTTTTGCTCTAAAATAGCGTCATATGAGTTTAAAATTACATAAGGGTGAGGAAATTATGACAGAATTTTAATTTTGCATGGCTTCCCCAAAATATGACAATGGTATTGTTAATCCATACAATAAGATAATGGCACATTTTGCCAATGAGCGTGTTAACATGCACATTCTTAAACCGATTATGCTTAATTAGCCAACAACGTGTGTGGTCATGTAAACTCATTAAACGGCGTTACTTTATCGGTGTAAGGTCATGAACGGCAGAAGAATAAACTGATCGACATGGGTAGATTGTTGCACATTACTCCAATTTCGCATAGCATGTGAACACCTTAACCAGCATTCTTACTTGCTTATCCAGTGTGTGCAAGTGTTGTGTGCATGCCTCTTCACGGTTTGATGTCAAAAACAGAGAATAACGCAATTATTTCAAATCTCATGTAAACAAGGTTTTCCTGCTTTGTCAGATTTTTTAAATAAGCTGATTTTGGGAGTAATCAGTGTATTGGTGTGCATGTAAACAGGCTCATTGATAAGTGATAATGTGTGCTTCCATATTCTTGAAAAACACCCTACACTACACGGTCATAAGTTTTGTTAAAATAAAAGCTCTTAGAACAAAAATATATATAGTGTTTCTGACCTTGCAGGAAAAATGAGCACAGAGGAGTTCAGTCATGTTAATGAACATTCTCGCTCTGACATGCGATGTCTCTGGATACGATATGACTCACCAGCTCTCTAGTTCTTTCACCTGACAGCCATTTTAAAGCACTCAGCCTGGGTTTAGACAGAAACTTGATGCATTTGTCTCCCTTCTTCCTGACAGTATGTAAATTCTGAAATGTGGGTGCTGATATACACTACCGGTCAAAAGTTTTGAAACACTTACTCATTCTTTATTATATCACATTTTAGAATAATAGTAAAGTCATCAAAACTATGGAAGAACATAAATGGAACTATGGGAATTATGTTGTGACTAAACAAAATCCAAAATAAATCAAAACTGTGTTATATTTTAGCATCTTCAAAGTAGTCACCCTTTGCCTAGAATTTGCAGAAATGTATTCTTGACATTTTCTCAACCAACTTCTTGAGGTATCACCCTGGGATGCTTTTTAAACAGTATTGAAGGAGTTCCCATCTATGCTGGGAACTTATTGGCTGCTTTTCTTTCTTATTTGGTCCAAGTCATCAATTTCAAAACCTTTTTTTTATTTAATTTTTTTATTACATTTTAGTTTTATAATGAAATAAATTAATATGGTGGCACAATTATATTTTTGTTTACAAAACTAATTTCAAACATTTAAGCATACGCCTTCAAATCAAAAGATTTTTAAGATCATGAGAAACATTTCAGTCAAGTGTTTCAAAACTTTTGATATATATATATATATATGGGAAGTGACCCAATTAAGCCCACCCAAATCTAAGTTTGACATGTTTTCTTATATAAATGTTAACAGCCTTCCAATAAATGGAGTATTAAATCAAAGATCTATCTCTCATCTAAACATTCATGTTATGTTTTGTCATAAACTGACAAAATTAAGTTATGTTTTTTAACTGCAAAAATGAAAAGTCTGGAGTGGGCTTATAAGGAACTTGTGTACTATTTAAGCCCACATTTTTGTAGATTTAGACCTCAAACATCATAACCAGTAAATTAAATCTTTAATTTCTGAATCTGGCAGTCTTTATAATTTTGTTCTCTGCCTATTCATTTTTATCCCTGCAATGAAAAAGATTCAGTATGTAGAGTTGACAATGAATTCAGTTTAATATGAGGTTCAATGGGTTATTTGCTCAGTGGGCTCATTAGGAACAATAGGGGTCAATGGAAAATAAACCTAAATAATTTAAAGTAGAGTCAAGGTAAGCACATAATAATTTTTTCATGAATAAAATACACTACATTTTACAATGTAGAGCATGTTTGTTATTGGTGTTTAAACAAATAAAATTATTATTCTGCTTTTAAGCTCTGTTCCTTATAAGCCCACATGAAAATAAAGTTCAATTTCTGGATTATATTTCCAGACAGAGCACCAAATCTTGTTTGAGCTCAAGAAGCTTTTTAAATATTTTCATTTAATGTGGTTATCAGCAGTTTTTATAAATTTTCTTTCTTTTAATACATCTATCTTTGTGAGCATCACTTAGGCAGTGTCCTGCACTAGCTCCAGAAACTCAAGAAATCCATCTTTTCAAATACAAAATATTGACTTTATTTTCTATTAATGTTTTATTATTATTATTATTTTTATTATTATCTCTGTCTTTTTGCTGTATTGTTTGTGCACTGGAAGCTTCTGCCACCAAGACAAATTCCTTGTATGTGTAAGCATACTTGGCAATAAAGCTCGTTCTGATTCTGATTCTGATATTGCTATTAAATACAAAGAAATTAAATAATGTCAAGTATCATTTGATTTATTAATCTCTTAATTTTTTTTTTTCCTCACCTGGTTTGTTCA
Source organism: Myxocyprinus asiaticus (assembly GCF_019703515.2). Classification (NCBI taxonomy): domain Eukaryota; kingdom Metazoa; phylum Chordata; class Actinopteri; order Cypriniformes; family Catostomidae; genus Myxocyprinus; species Myxocyprinus asiaticus. The sequence continues at coordinate 56,554,701 of NC_059347.1, forward strand.
TCTGACTCCAGATAAATGGCTTTTTTTTTTTTTTTTTTTTTTTTTGAACAACTTCCAAAACAGTGGTAAAACATGTTCCCAAATAACTCAAGAATTAAACATTTGATAGGTTCCAAATAAAAAACAAAATGATAACTACAAATGTGTACATTTCCTGGGTGTGGTAGCGGGGGCGTGGTCGAGCATTCGTCTGGAGAGAGAGAAAGCAGTAAGGGTGCACACACCTGAGCGCTATAATGTCTAATACCTGTTTCTGATTGCAGTAAGCACTGGGGAGAGTGATAAAAAGGGACCACGCCAGAGACGAGGGAGAGAGCGCTACCATCTGAAAGAGACTGTCTTGAGCTGAGCTAAAGAGTGTACTGCTGAAAAGTTGTTTATTAAAAGGTATACCTTTGAGTTGAAACCCAAGTTTCCTGTGTCCTCCTTTCCCTCCCTTCCTTGAACTTACACTCTGCAACCAAAAAAAAATATATAATAATTTTGCTTTCTGTCATTTTTATATTTCAAAATAAAGCAGTAAGTGGGCTTATATGGTTCATAGGCTTAGTTGGGTCACTTCCCCTATATATATATATATATATATATATATATATATATATATATATATAGATAGATAGATAGATAGATAGATAGATAGATAGATAAACAATAATAATACAAATTAAATATATAATACAAAATACACATTTCTAAAATTGTGCTTAAAAGGATACCTTTAAATCTCCACTTTCACTTTTACATCTGAAAGTCACATGTGGTGCCTGTTTAGTTTCACTTTCACATCTGAAAGTGAAAGTTAAAGTGGAGATTTGGAGAATAAAAGGACTTAAATATTGTTCTTTTTCTCACCCACACCTACTATATTGCTTCTGAAGACATGGATTTAAACACTGGAGTCATATGGATTACTTTTATATTTCCTTTATGTGATTTTTTTGGAGCTACAAAGGTCTGATCACCATTCACTTGAATTGTATGGACCTACAGATCTGAGATATTTAAAATAAATAATCTTTGTTTGTGTTCAGCAGAAGAAAGAAAGTCAAACACATCTGGGATGGCATGAGGGTGAGTAAATGATGAGAGAATTTTCAATTTTGGGTGAACTATTCCTTTAAGAATGGATTCTAAAAGAAAGCAGAATTTTAATGGAAGAAAAATAATCACAAACAAACTCTAAAAACAGACTCACAACAAGAACACAATAAGAGTCCCAGCTAGGCTATCTGACATTAAGAGAGATGGTCAGGCCGTGTTCTCCTTAAAGCTGATTTCATCAATCTAACCCACACAGTGTTCTCTTAATCATTGATCGCCATCTCCTTTTCATTTGTTCTTTCCTTTAAGTAAACTGTTTGAAAGTTCTCCAAAAGCCAATAACCTCTTACAGAAAACATGAAAAACTGCTGTTTCTCATTCAACCCTATTTGTCTTATTGAGTCAAGCTGTGGGAGCAACTCTGGCATTCAGGAGACTTGAATTATTAATCAGGGTTAAATGGGTTATTGTGGTTTGATCTATTTCCGAATTCATGAGTAGACAAACTTTTAATGTTAACTTAATATGCTAGAACAGAAGAAAAACAAAGCAGTCAAACATTCTGGTCTTGAAATCAATTACCAACAATCTTAGAGATAGTGATGCACTGAAATGAAAATTATTGGCCGAAACTAAAAATTCTAGATACACTTGGTTGAAAACCCACACCAAAAACCGAAAATTATTATTTTAAATTAGACATTGTTTGGAATACCTGAACAAATTCTGAATGCATCCTCCTGAGACCTGAGCGTGACTGCTGTGTTCCTTTTTTCATTTCCCTTTTTGATTTGTAACTAGTAGCCCCTAATAAACATGCAATTTATTAATTGTTTCATCCATTTAATTTAATTTATTGTGTTTAAAGGGATAGTTCACCCAAAAATGAAAATTCTCTCATTATTTACTCGCCCTCATGATATCCCAGGTGTGTATGACTTTCTTTCTTCACCAGAACACATTTGAAGAAAAACAGAAAAATATCTCATCTCAGTAGTTCCTTAAAATGCAAGTGAATGGAGATTTCTCTTTTGAAGCTCCAAAAACAACAGTCAGCATAAACATCATCGATACGACTCCAGCGGTTAAATTAATGTCTTCTAATGTGTCACTATCGCTTTTGGTGCGAAAAAGATAAATATTTAACTACTTTTTTTAGCTCTAAATCATGCTTCCGGTGAGCAGCGGAACACATGTGTGACATAATAGCATTGTCATTTGAAACACGTGAGAACTGACACGCATCCTGGATGTCTCAACCGAGTGAAGAACGTGAGATTACATCTGTATCCATGGCAACGCGAATATGTCACACGAGAGACTGCTTGGAATACACCCTCTCATGAATCATTGGATTATAGTTAAAAGTACTTAAATATTGATCCTTTTCCCACCAAAATTGATCGTGTCACTTTAGAAGACATTAATTTAACCGCTGGAGTTGTATCGATGAAGTTTATGCTGACTGTCTGTGATTTTTGGAGCTTCAAAAGGGAAATCTCCATTCACTTGCATTTTAAGGACCTACTGAGATAAGATATTTGTATATTTTTCTTCGAAAGTCATACACACCTGGGATATCATGATGGTGAGTAAATAATGAGAGAATTTTCATTTTTGGGTGAACAACCCTTCAACAGCATGCCATTTCGTGATAAATCACAAAAATGTAAAAAATTGCATATCGGATGAAACTAGAAACTCTAATCTTTTGACTCAAGCAGGTTTCAGTGTAAAATCTTGCTTAGGTTTCTTAGTAGATGTAGTTTTGTTGGCATTTCTCCCAAAGACAAACTCCACTGTGTTCCGCATTTGGCGCCATGTTGTGTTATCACATGACTCCGTACGTTGAAAGTTTAACCCTTTACTGACAGCCCAGAGTCATCTGAACTGAGATCAGTTGGTTTACATGAATTTAAAATATGCGTTGCATATAGCGAAGCCAAAATACAATGTTCACACATGTGTCTGCGGGGTCGCACAAGGTTAAAGGGTCTTTTTACTATAAAATTAATTAATTAAAAAAATAACAGCAGTGTCTATCTGGTACAAAAAAAACAAACAAAGATTTAAATTAGGGTGACAGAACAGACGTTTACACTAAATACAACTAATACAATTACAAAAACATCCTAATTTACATAACTAAACCTACAACATAGTGACAAACAGCAGTAGGCCTACTGAACTAATTATTTCACTTTAAAAAAATACATGGCACACAGGGACTTCTGACAGCACTGTTGATTGATGACTCAAATGAATCTGTGAATCAGTTTTCTGAACTCACTGTCACGCCCAGAGGTGGGTAGAGTAGCCAAAAACTGTACTCAAGTAAAAGTACAATTACTTATAGTAGAAATAAAGGAGAAAATGATTAATCAAATAGAAGTAAAAGTAATGATGTTAATAATTACTTGAATAAGAGTAAAAAATTATCCAATTAAAAGTATACTCAAGTAGCGAGTAACTAGTTACTTTCATATGTAACATAATGTAACATAATGGATGTTTAGTCTTCAATAGTCATTACATAATACACATTTAACATGTATTACAGAATAATAATAATAATAATGATGATGATGATGATGATGATGATGATGATGATAACAACAACAACAATGTAATAATTATAATTATTATTATTATTATTGGACATTTTTTCATCATTCACCCTCATGTTGTTCCAAACCTGTATGACTTTCTTTCTTCAATGCAACACAATTAAGGAAATGCCAGACAAAATGTTAGCGTTATAGTCACCATTTATTTTCACTGCATGTTTTTTCCTCCATATTTTAAAAGGGAATGATGATTGAGACTGTCAGTCTCTAACAATCTGTCTAACATCTTTTGGGTTCCACAAAATACAGAAAGTCACATAGGTTTGGAACAATATGAGGGCGGAAAATGATTACAGAATATTAATTTATGGCTGAACTATCACTGTAAGGGCACTAGTCAGATTTGGACAAATCTGTCATTTTGGAGAGAAGTTTGGAAACCAGTTTCTAGTAATTATTACGGTGAAAAACATGAACAATATTCCACAGGCCCAATCATATATAATGCTGAATAAAACAAAGAAAGATCATGCTTTTATTAATGGCTACCTTCGCTATTTCACAGCACTTAAAGTCCTGAATGGATTCTTAGTTCAGTGTAGTGACAGGATTTTCAGTAGGGATGCACAATATATCGCCGGCCATATCGGTATTGGCCGATAAAAGTGGATTTTAAAGTTATTGGATGTCAGTCCGATAAGAATATTTGGCCGATATTAAAGTCGATAAATTATGGCTTTTTCAGGCAAATGCTAGTCGCCAAGTGGGTTTTGATTGGTGCCTTCTGGCTTTGCTTTAGAGGATCATACTGGATCTGAGTAAACACTCCATTATACAGTATTTATTTCATATGCATTTTTTTTTTTTTTTTTTTTTGTCTGTTAAGAGTGAGTTTGAGACTTGTTTGCATTCCTTAGTTTTGTCTTTTCACAGGTTTGAATCAAGCGCAATGCACTGTATTTCTAAAAGTAGCTCAATCATCAAATTAATCAATATGCTTTTTTAAATAAAAGAAAGTTATTTAAGTGGCTCAAAGTAGGCTACATTTGGTAAATGATTTAAAAGTTTTAGATGTTTCTTGCTGGTTCCTTGTTTTCTGCAACTGAAGTTGTTTTCAAATCAAAACAGTAATCCACTTTACATGATTGATTTAATTAGAAGTGCTCTGGATGAGGTTTTTATGAGGTGAGCCTTTTGTTTTTGTAATCAGACTGTAACGTCTGTGTAAGATCAGTGATGGCTAATTACACTTTGTTTGAAAAAAACTTTGTTTGAAAAAAAACCTTTTAGCCTTTTGACATTTGCATATAAATTACTGACCTGGCCTCCACGTTTACATTTATATGGGTGCTAAATTGCAGATGGTCTTTATCACTATCAAAAGGATGATAAAACAGGTCTCCTCTGAAGTGTCTCCATCAAGCTTCAAACACATTCCACAGAAAGGGGGGTGACCCCCCCCCCGTGCCAGGCACCAGAGCAGTTGTCTGTCTCCAGTAATTCCAATACACGTCACACACACACCTAAAGACATTTTCTCTATTTAGGCCATAGTAAGCTGTTATAAATGTATCTGCTATATGCATGTGTTGTATGTATATTCCCCTATTATATTAACTTGGTTAAAACCCTTTACTTGTATTAGTTAGACGTTAAACGCATATATTCAAGTGTATGAGTGTATCTCTGCTTTAATATCGTCTGGAGGTTACCTTCTTGGTATCAAAATGATCTTCCCTATATTTCTCACACAATAATGTACACCATGTGATCGTGAAATGCATCGAACAATTCTTACTATGTTTTGAATTAAAAGCTGCACTAGCGGTCCAGATCAGCAATAAAATGCGAATGGGCCATAAACGGAGACAAAGGATGTTTCTCCCGCTCAAAATGCATGCCTCTGATTGGCCACTCCACCCACAAAATGGGTGCGGCAATGAACTATCAAAACTCCAGAGCGCAGACTAATCATTGCTCAAAACTCTTCTTCTTGAGACCAACACACTCCAAAATTCTCTCTTGAGTTTAACCTTCTGGCAGTGTTTACCTTCAAGTAACTTTGTGGATTTCCTGTGGACTTCTTCAACTCACTCCTAAAGAAATCGTCGAGAACCTCGTCTACCGCATCAAGACTCTTATTCAGCAACAAACCAATGCAAGTAACCATTTACAACTGATTAGATGCGCGTTTAAGTTTGAACCCCTTTTAAGGTGAATTGTGCCTCTGATGATTCTCATTTAGGTTGTGGTTAACTGACGTGAAATACTGCCTTCTTTGCTCTCTGTCTCTCCTTTTCTTACTTTCCTTCATTCTAGATATGTATGTTTTGCTTAGTTTGTTTGTATGTTAGTTATAGTTTCATTTATTAAATTCCTTATATTCACAATTGATTGTCTCTGTGTTCTGCTCACAATTCAAAGTCACTGAATGTTGCTCCTTGCTACATGCTAAACTACTGCTAGCACTGTATAAGTAGGAAGGCTATCATTCCTTGGCCAGGAAAGTAATCTTCCAAGAATTGATAAATAATTATATTGTCTGCTCGCTGGACGGACAGATCAAGTAATTGTAATATCGATTCTGCTACAGTTAATTCTAAGATCTAATCTAAATATTTATTATTAATTATAACCAGTTATAATTAATTATAAATAATTCCCTTTAAGCTAATTTGTTACAAGACACACAAAATGTAGATTTATATCCAGATATAGATTATCGGAAAATATATCGGTTATCGGCAGGGTTGGGAGGGTTACTTTTGAAATGTATTCCACTACAGATTACAGAATACATGCTGTAAAATGTAATTTGTAACGTATTCCGTTAGATTACTCAAGGTCAGTAACGTATTCTAAATACTTTGGATTACTTCTTCAGCACTGGTAGATTTTTTTCACTTGTTTTGACAATAAAAAACTGCCAGTACAGTAAGACAAAATACACATGTTAAAAATACATTCTCTGAAAAACCTAAATATCTTATGCAGTGTTGTTTCTAAAACAAGATAAATCACATTGATCTTGTTTTAAGGATTTTTAGATTTTTTTACAGGAAAACAATAAAACATTTTTTATCAAGAATACGATTTTTGCCTTAATATCAAAGGTCTTACTAGAATAAAAATTATTGTTCCTGGTAATAAATGTTCATGTGCATGTAAAATGGTTAGAAATAGCATTTTAGCTTAGCATAAAGCTGACAATTTACACAAGGTTTATTTTGAATTCTTCTGCTCCAAACGTACTTCTCTGTCTGCTCGTATGAATGTAACACATCATAAGAAAGTGTTTCACCACTGTTCAAATTCACTTTGGATCGCATCATTTATATGGATAAATGTTTTCTATCTAAAGGACTAAATATTAAATGAAACAATGCAAATTAATCTCTTCAGTAATCAAAATACTTTTTGAATGTAACTGTATTCTAATTACCAATGATTTAAACTGTAACTGTAGTTGAATACAGTTATTTATATTTTGTATTTTGAATACGTAATCCCATTACATGTATTCCGTTACTCCCCAACCCTGGTTATCAGCCTCCAAATACATTGAGTTATCGATTATCGGTATCGACAAAATGTCCATATCGGTGCATCCCTATTTTCAGTGTAGAAAGAATTAAGATCATTAGTTCTGTACAGTAAGGGTAAACTGCACCTTATCTCTGTATTTGGAAGCATGTTAGGTTTATTTAAGTTAAGAGCTTGTTCTCTGTTGTCCATGAGAAAAATGTGCCGCATCTGTCAAACGCACAGTTGCTGTGTACACGCGCAGTGATGTGGTCCAGTAGTCACGCATGCACACGATAGGCAGAGCAAAAGGCATTTACACTTAACATGGATGTTTACATGGATTTATACAGTAGTTACTGATAAATTTCAGCACTGATAGAAAAATGTATACTTGTCTTTGTGTAAAATGAAGGCATCGAGTGACGAAAGTTTTTGTTTTGAGCGCTTGCTACTGCAATGATTGACTCGACTCGAGTGACAAAGCACAGCTGTAAAGTTCTGCTGTCGTAAATGTCACATTCAAACATCTCTCAATAAATTACACATTTATTAAAATATGGAACATTGACCATTGTAATGAAGTAAAAGAAAAAAAATATTATACATTTGCTTGAGTAAAAATACCCACTATTAAACCTACTCTTAAAAGTACATTAAAAAATGTACTCAAGTAAATGTAACGGAGTAAATGTAGCACGTTACTACCCACCTCTGGTCACGCCACACTGCTACTTGTTGGATTAAAAAACCTTGTTGAACAATTACACTATTTTTAAAGCAGCTACTGTCACGCTTCTGAAAATGTAATTATTGCCACACATTTGCCTTACACATCACACACTTGTGGAGAAAAAAAGGTCACTTTTACTGAAAAGACACTGGTTAAATACAAACCACATTTGGCAGAAAATTGGCTCTAAACTCAAGCACTCTATTTTGTATTCAGCACAGGCACCAAGCAAAGAACACAAAAAAAAAAAAAAGAAATTGTGTGTCTGGCTGAATGACAGTCGTGCTATACAGTGGACACTTGGAGTGTATCAAATGTCCAGGAATAGCTCTAGAGAATGACACCATTAAAACCGAGGAGGGGGTGGAGGATGCCAAATGACAGGTGTGGAAAGGTGGAAAGCAAAAATCGAAGTCATCTCGCCAGCCTGAGCAGCAGGTGGCTTACACATTTGACAAGAGCTCCATAGTACAGATGTCTAGGATCCAAGATAAAGGGAATTGTTTGGGAGCACATGGACGTCAGTTACGTTTTTAACAATGTGCCGTCCTTGACAGAAAGACAAGAGGAGACCTTAGCGATGATAAAAGAGGACAGAAAACAATCAATTTACGTTTAACATGTAGACATTTTGTGGAGCAAAATGTTTCATGCCATTAAATGCACTGACAGCTCAGTTGGTGTGTTTCTGCTCGAGTGGGGTACCCCAGACTTTGGCCTGTATGTCAAGAGCAAAGAGTTACATGTGCATCTTCTCAACCACATAGAAGAGTGAATCTCACGAAACCTGTCAAGAACATGTCCAGATTACATTTAATAGAAAATGTCTGTTGTACTACCTTTTCTTCTTTCTTTTTTTTTTATTAACTGAATTATAGTATTTTACAGAGCCCCTTAGAGGACAGGGAGGGAATGTATTTTCTGAAATAGTTTACGTTCCCTCAAAATTATTCGACATGACTTTCGCTTTTGTCCCACTCTTCAATGTCGCACCACATGACATGGATTCACTGAACCATCCGTCTTTGATGCATGCCACTTGAAGTGTAATGTGCCACAACTGAATGTGAGCATGACTGTTCAATTGACTGATCAAACAGTGTTTGTTTTCTTCATACTGCTACACTTTATGCGATTATTATACATAGGAGAAAATCGATGACACATATACATCATGTATCATAAACTAGATTCCTTTCTGTTATTTTTCCTAGTTAATTTTTATGCCTAACCATCATCTTGTCTTATCAAGTCCCTTGGGCCATTTGACATGCTGTATGTTTGCATTGACATTCTGTAACAGCAATTGCAGCAATTTGTTACAAAGTGATACAGATAGTGAACTACAAGAGAAGTGTTAAAGGAATAGTTCGCTACAAAAAGAAAAGTACGTTATTATTGTGTATCTACCCTCATGTTGGTCCAAACCTGTAGACGATATGACTCATGTGCTGTATTCCAAGTCTTCTGAAGCCATATGATAGTTTTGTATGATGAACAGGCCGAAATTTAGTCTGAAGTCGTAATACATTGAAAAGGTTTCCTTTCCACTGCAACTCACAAATCTCATTCACTATTCTGCATTTTCAAACTGGTTTGGTGTTCACTTGACATGCGTAAGAACCAGTGGTGTTTGGTGTCAATGAGCGTGTTTAAATGCCTATTAATACGCTGATATCTAGCAAAAATCTGTTTAATAAAAAATAAATAAATAAAATCAGCAGTGTAAGAAATCAGTGTTAACATGAGATAGGAAATAATCAGATTATTCTCTGCTTTTGACGTCAAAATGCAAACAGTCATCCACACAACACTTGAGCACATTTGATAAGATGGTAAGAATGCCAGTAAAGCTGTTTACATGCAACGCAAAACAGTAGAAATGGGCAAAAACCTATGTCTGCCGATCAGGTTTATGCTTAAACCATTTATGACCTTACTCCGATAAAGGAGAACCATTAACAGCGTTTACATGACCCCCCCACCCCCCAATAATCAGATATGGCTAGATTGCCCCCTCCCAATAATTTATATCCTTGTTGCTGCTGCAGTCAAATTTGCACCACTGTCTAATTGTCATTAAGTTGTTGCAAGAATAACACAATGGTTTAAAAAAGTTACATTTTTACCACGCTTAATAGTTTAACACTGCTCGTCAATGTCATATCAAATCGCTGAAGGCGGGACTCAAGTTTAAGACGCTAAGAGGGAACCTTGTGGATTATCCCAGCGCATCAGCTAGCAGTTCAGGTTAAGAGTGTTAGTGTCAGTAAGTATCTAACTAAACATGCAATATTTGACCACTGTTTTATGATTGAAATATTATACCAACTGACATTAATTTCCAAGGGTGCAAACTATTTACCATTTTGAATTTAAAATCTGTCATGTACAGTACATGTTTGTATGTCATTCATAACTGTGAATGTGAAAACATTAACGGAGCAGTTTTCAGCTAATCAGCTTTAAGACAAAGAGTGAATGTGTGTATATTGTTAAGGAATTGAATGAATGTCATAATCTGGCTGGCTTTTGAAGTAGGTTTTAAGAAAATTAACTCGACAATCTTTAAAACACAAAGTAGAGCACTATTACCCTCAGAGTAGAACTAGAACATGGTAAGACGTGTGACTTCTATTGTGCTTTTAGGTTTTGGCATGGACAATGTCATATATTCTTAATGCAAATATTATTAGATAATAATTTAAAATCAATTTAAGATTTTCTAAATAATTTCTTTATGTCTTTAATTAATTCTGAATTTTGTACAGCATCTTCTAAGAGTCTACTTTTAAAAGAGACCATTTTATTTTGAGTATGTCTTGTCAGGTCTGTGCTCAAAAACTGAGCCACCAGTTAAAGGAGTAGTTCGCCTAAAAATGGAAAATGTACTTTTACTCACTCATTTACTCACCCTTATGTTGCTCAAAACCCATATGCTGGGGTTTTTAGTTTATAGTGAGCAGGAGCTGTCAAGCTTCAAAAAGGACAAATCCTATAAAGCACTATTAAAGGTTCAATATAAAGACATCATAATATTGATATATGACAAGTGTACTATATTCCAAGCTTTCTGGGGCCATACAGCAGCTATGTGTTATATGGACTACTTTTATGGTATTTTTAGAATGATTTTTTTCCCTCTTTGGACCTTGACAGTAGTGGTCAATATGAACTGTTTTTGTATGGAACAGAGCAGCATTAGGATTCATGAAGAAAATATTGTGTTAAGATTCTACTGGGAGGAAAAAAACAATGAGGGACAACTTGATGGCAGTAAATCATTTTGTGTATTTTCTTTTTGCTAGCCAGCTGATACAGTCATGTCATTTTACAGATACATCAGTGATGAAAAGAAATCAAAATTATATTCATCTTTTCTCTGAGACAGCACAAAAAAGAAAGAAAAGATGACTGAAACAGGCAAATTGCTAGCAATGCAGACACAGTGTTTGTCTTTGACTGTGTGAACTTTAAAAATACATGTATCTTTATAAACAAACATTATACAGTTTTGGGACTTTATCGCATTTCAAGCCTTTATTCAGAAAATTATTGCATTCAGCGCCATTACTATATTAAAGGACCGTTATATTTGTGACCTCAACACCCGTGACCCCCCACCCCCAAAGTGGATTGGTCCTATGTTCAAGACATGGTTACGGCCTTGCATGACCTTCCATGTAGTCAGCTTATTAAGAATAAATGGTGTAAGATCATGGATATTAATGGCTTCAATGACACCAAACCTGGCGCTTCATGTCAACAGTGTACAGTTTTTCATTTTAGTAATAATTTTTATCTTTGACTAAAAATTTCTTTAAATTCAGTCAGTATGTCATGCTTTGTAGCAAACTATTAATTTTAGTCCCTTTTACTCTGACTAAAATGGCATTTAATCGTAGTCGACAAAAATTATATTTTAGTTGATGATAATGTGACAAAAATTACAAAAACATGCAGCAAACTGTGACAGACCAAACTTTAACCAAATATTCAAGTATTTTCAAAATGTATAAACGCCTTACAATTTTTAAACATGTATCATACATATTAAAGATTAATATGTTTATTATGCAAGACTAAACAATATGAGAAAACTGTCCTGAAAACCTTAGCTCCTGAAATAATAGCATGTAATGAATATATTGAAGTTTTAGCAACTTTTTAGAAGTTACTGTGTTGTTACTGTTGACTGAATTATTTAAATTAATTTCTTTCTAGATTTATTGTACTTTAAATAAATAAATAAAAATAGTGTTAGTGCATTGTTAATATCTTGCAATTTAATTACTTTCTCGTCATATTTTCATCAACAGTATGTTTTAATCAAACTGCTTTGTTACCGTTATGATACATATTCTTTGTCTTGTCTTTGTTATACAAAATAAAATAAAAAGCCTTAGTCAATGGACATTTTCATCAGTAATTCCATTGATAACATTAACACTGGTCAACACAACATTTTTTAGCGACGCAGACACGAATGAGATTTCAGCGATTCAGAGGGTAAGATTACCCTATAAATAAAATTTTCTGTTTGCTCCTCAAACAAAAGCATTACATGGCTTGCGAGGTCTTTGAATATAACGTAAGTTGTATGGACTCTTCCATGGTGCTTTTGTCCTTTTTGGAGCTTGACAAACCTCAGAATAAACTGTTCTCGTATGTATCTCCTGTATCTCCATTTGTGAACCACAGAACAAAGAATGTCAGATTAGAACAACTATCAACTGGAACTAACACAGTCAGTAAATAATGATGGAATTTTCATTTTTGGGTGAACTACAGTATTCCTTTAAGAATCAAAACAGGTAGAAACCGGTCTAAGACCTGGGAACAGACTAAGCACCGCATTTCAGACAGACAATGCAGTTCTTATGAGTGCACAATCTCCCAGAGTTCAGATGAGTATGTAGCCGAGATCCGTCCAAAGCACTTTGTTTCCTTTGAGGTGCGTTTTTCTGTCTCTCTCTTTCTCTATCTCTGCTGCAGTCTCTAGAGATTCTCTTCAGCTAACAACAAAGCGAGCCCCAATTTTGTGCCACTGTACTTGGCTTGGTGCATCTGCATAAAAAAATAGATGTAGAATAATGAATGGTCCTGAAACCTATGAAGCTAAACTTTGAAACTGAATAATGTAGCCTATTTCAATGTGCTTTCTCTCAAGCCTGGATTTCAAAAATAGCTGTCTTGATTAATTTTTTTTTTTTTCATTTGACTACAAAAAATAATAATAGTTTGTTTTTTAAATGTATTAAATCTCTAAAATAAATATCTATATCTGTAATATATATGTAAAAAAAAAAAAAAAATTTACAGAAAGTACATATACAAAGTAAAATGTAAAAGCAAATTAGGTAAAATTGAACTGTTTCAGATAAGCTGTGTTTGGGGTAGTGGATAAAGGCTCATGGACACAAATATTTAATTATTTAATAAGGGCTGTAGTTGTGTTGACAGTTCTTTTTAGTGTTACCCATGCTGTATTGTGTTAAATGATGGTGTGTTACTGTTATGGAGTTTATTGTTCCCCATCTGTCACTCACTCAACGTTGTGTCGATGTAGTGACACTAGGGGTTGTTCCTGGGAGCCACAAACACCTCTAATCTTTGAGAAAAGGCCAATGAGAATTGGCAAGTGGAATTTGCATGCCACTCCCCTGGACATACGGGTATAAAATGAGCTGGTTCGCAACCACTCATTCAGATTTTTTCTTCGGAGCTGAGCGGTTATGTGTCAGCGAGCTGAATTCCACTGCCGGTCCATTCACCTCAGATAAAAGCGTATGCTTTTGGATATATGCCGCATTTCAGCAGCTTTCTCTCCTTCTGCACGCTTAGTGCAGACTACGCCCCTGGGTGCTTCGACAGCGCTACTGAGAGAGTATATATTTCTGCAAAGAGTATATTTTCCTCTATCAGAGCAACACATTGACGTGAACGTCTTTTTAAAGACATGTCTTTTTAAAGATGCCTTTCCGTCTTTGTGTGATTCCTGGATGTGGTAGTTATCTCTCCGCCTCTGACGGCCACGGGCGCTGCCTCACGTGTCGCGCTGACACTAAGGCAGCATTCGTGGATGGTTCGTGTTCTCATTGCGAGAACATGACCATGGCAAAGTTGCAGTCGCGGCTTTCCTTCCTCCGAGGGATAGCCAATCCAGCTGCCCCCCGCACTGCGCCTTCTACTTATGGGTACGAGGCCGGCCCGGCTGGCACTGGAGGTGATTTGGGGATTTCAATGGGCGTGGTCTCACCGGGTAATTCCCCACGAACCTCCCATTCCCCAGCACACTCATCTGCCCCCGTCGAGTTCCGAGATGAGACCAGCTCGCCTCATGGCCAGCCTAACATCTCTCTCGGGGCTTGTGAGCAGGATGAGTCCTTGATCGCTGCATCGGAGAGTGCACTGGCGATGTCAGATGTCGAGGACTCGACTGGGCTGCCACCTTCAGGTCTGCCCGCCCAGTCTGAGGCCGATGCAGAGCTGACCGCCATGCTTGCCCAGGCCGCCACAAGTTTCGGGTTGGACTGGAGCTCTCCACCCTCCCCTGAGCCCTCACGGCTAGATGACTGGTTCCTGGGCTCGGGGCGCCGCTCACAGCCTCAAGATCCCGTACCCCGTCTGCTCGCAGAGGGCATCCCCCTGCAGCGGCGAAAGCCCAGGTGGCTCTGCCACAGCCCAAGCCCAGTTCTCTGCCCCAGCATAGAGCCCCCCGCAGAAGCCGATGCCCCCCGCCTCATGACCAGGCACAAGGACCTGGAAGGCTCCTAAGCGCCCCTGAGATGGACAACCCAGGGAGGGAGATGTCCGCTGCTACCATGGAGCTGGTATCCAGACCACTCCGTCCCCCGGTGGAGGGCTGGGAGGTAAATCTTTTTGTTTTGTGTTCACCGCACACCAAACAGGCTGCGGTACTCACATTTTTTTTTTAAAGTGCGGTTTCCTCACTCCTTGGGTCACACGGTCGGTGTTTACGACCGCCATTATCACGGCGACCGGACACTGAGCACCTGCGACTTGGCCTTCGTGCGCTCGACCACACCACACTCACACCCACAGCCAGGCGGTTGTGACGAGTTACGAGGTCAGTCAAAAAGTCCCTCCTCCCCTGTCGCCGACCTCCCCCAACGCCGAGTACATGGAGCAAGGTAAGTGCTTCGAGAGCCCCCTCAGCGCCACGACGCGGCGGACGGTAAGTCCTTGGGGAAACATAACCTGATTATCAGGTTCCTGAAAGGCGTCAGGAGGCTGAATCCTCCTAGGCTATGCCTCTTTCCCTCAGAATCTCTCCATGGTCCTTTTGGGCCTTCAGAGAGCCCCGCTTGAGCTACTAGAGTCAGTCGAGCTGAAAGCCCTCTCTTTGAAGACGGCCCTCCTGACTGCACTCACGAAATCCATCAAGAGGGTTTGGGACCTGCAGGCATCCTCTGACAGCGACACCTGCCTGGAGTTCGGTCCGGAGTGTTCTTATGTGGTCTTGAGACCCCGACCGGGCTATGTGCCCAAGGTTCCCATGACCACTTAGGGGTCAGGTGGTGAGCCTGCAAGCGAAGCTGCCCCTGGAGGAGGCAGACCCAGCCTTATCGTTGCTGTGTCCATTGCATGCTTTGCGCATCTATTTGGATCACACACAGAGCTCTAGATGCTCTGAGCAGCTTTTTGTCTGCTTCAGCGGACAGCGGAAAGGGAACATTGTCTCCAAACAGAGGCTTTTCCACTGGATCGTGGATGCCATCGCTCTGGCATACCAGGCCCAGGCTGTGCCCGCCCCTTTGGGAATACGAGCACACTCTACAAGGAGTCTGGCATCCTCATGGGCTCTGGCCAATGGCACCTCTCTAGCAGATATCTGCAGAGCAGCGGGCAGAGCAACACCCAATACCTTTGCAAGATATTACAATCTCCGGGTTGAGCCGGTTTCGTCCCGTGTTTTGTCAGGTACGAACAGGTAAGTTTGGTAATTCGTAACAGCTGGCTGGATGTATTGCTTGCGTATAATGCCTTTCCCCTCCATGAGGCGAAGACATGTGCTTCTCCCATGCGAGTTCACGAACCGTGAATCCTGGATGTCCTTCCTCCCTAGCCCTGTGGCTCACGAATTCGGCAGAGGAATTCGCAGCCGGACCCACTACAGGTACTAATATGCCCTGTACTGGGATACATGCTCCACAAGTGCTGGTTACTCCGGTAACCCCCTGTGATGTATTTCCACGGTACGGTCTCCCTGTCGGCAGACCCGCATCTCCCTTGGGCAGAGCCCTCCCTGCCCCCGGTTGCTGTGTTTGTAGAGCTCATCCCCTTCCAGGCAGGACCTACCACCGTGCCTCTTCCATGTGCGGCTAGTGAGCCCACATGACGTATTGCCACATGTTACCTCTCCTCTGGGCAGGATGTGGTCTCCGTGGGGTCTTTTCCCCCTGAAAGAATAGGAAAGGAAAAGAACACCTTCCCCGGTGCATGTAATAGCGTTAGATGGCCCCAGCCGAATCTAATACTCTGTGGAGAGAAAACATAGAGAGAAAAGGCCGCGGCTGCTCCCATACTAGTTGCGTCGCTTCCCCCCTTCTGGGATGTGGGGAACTTCATGACGTCTTGTGTGGCGTTGGGGGAGGTTACATGCGGACTGATGCACCTGCTGTTACGAATGCAGCAGATTGCTTGCACCTGCATCGGCAGTTCACGTAACACGGTCCAGCTGATGTGCCGTTTTTCTATAGGGACCCCTAGTGTCACTACATCAACACAACATCGAGTGAGTGACAGAAGGGGAACGTCTTGGTTACTGTTGTAACCTCTGTTCCCTGATGGAGGGAATGAGACATTGTGTCCCTCTTGCCACAATGCTGTACTAGCCACTGAAATGGCCAGGACCTTGTCTCGGCTCCTCAGCACAAAACCTGAATGAGTGGTTGCGAGCCAGCTCCTTTTATACCCGCATGTCCGGGGGATGACTTTCTTTCTTCACCAGAACACATTTGACGAAAAATAGAAAAATATCTCAGCTCAATAGGTCCTTGAAATGCAAGTGGATGGTGATCAGACTTTTGAAGCTCCAAAACTCACAGTCAGCATAAACATCATCGATACAACTCCAGTGGTTAAACTAATGACTTCTAAAGCAACACGATCACTTTTGGTGTTGAAAAGATCAATATTTAAGTCCTTTTTAGCTACAAACCATCGTTTCCGGTCAACAGCAGTATAAGCGTGTGACGGAATCGCATTGGCATGTTCATGTGAGAATTGAAGCACCATCCACTTGCATTGTAAGGACCTACTGAGCTGAGATATTTTTCTATTTTTTATTTTATTTTTTAAATGTGTTTTGCTGAAGAAAGTCATACACATCTGGGATGGCATGAGGGTGAGTAAATAATGAGAGAATTTTCATTTTTGGGTGAACTAACCCTTTAATTTTTTTCTTACTAAGTTAAGACATTTACATTGCATTGAATATGTGTGCAAAACAAAAGTGTCCAGTTGGAAAGTGCCCTCTGGATGGAGATCATTGAATTTATCTTAACAAATTAATTTGGAGCCTGATGCATGTATTTTAATTAAGTAGAATGAACATATCTGGTTGGATTTACTCACTTTACTCAATTTACTTTTGACTGAACTGTTAATATATACAAAATGTATTTATATACATATATACAGAATATACACAGATCAGCCACAACATTAAAACCACCTACCTAATATCGCATAGGTCCCCCTCGTTCCGCCAAAACAGCTCTAACCCGTCGAGGCATGGACTCCACAAGACCTCTGAAGGTGTCCTGTGGTATCTGGCACCAAGAAGTTAGCAGCAGATCCTTTAAGTCCTAAGTTGCGAGGTGGGGCCTCCATGGATCGGACTTGTTGGTCCAGCACATCCCATAGATGCTAAATAAGATTGAGATCTGGGGAATTGGAGGCCAAGTCGACACCTTGAACTCTTTGTCATGTTCCTCAAACCATTCCTGAACAATTTTTGCAGTGTGGCAGGGCACATCATCCTGCTGAAAGAGGCCACTGCCATCAAGGAATTATGCTGCCATGACGGGGTGTACGTGGTCTACAGCAATCTTTAGGTAGGTGGTATGTGTCAAAGTAACATCCACATGAATGCCAGGACCCAAGGTTTCCCAGCAGAACATTGCCCAGAGCATCACACTGCCTCTGCTGACCTGCCTTTCTTCCCATGGTGCATCCTGTTGCCATCTCTTCCCCAGGTAAATGATGCACACTCACCCGGCCGTCCACTTGATCTAAAAGAAAACGTGATTCATCAGACCAGGCCACCTTCTTCCATTGCACTATGGTTCAGTTCTAACGCTCACGTGCCCATTGTAGGTGCTTTCGGCAGTGGACAGGGGTCAGCATGGGCACTCTGACCGGTCTGCGGCTACGCAGCCCAATACACAAGAAGTTGAGATGAACTGTGTGTTCTGACACCTTTCTATCATGGCCAGCATTAAGTTTTTCAGCAATTTGTGCTACAGTAGCTCTTCTGTGGGATCGTACCAGACGGGCTAGCCTTCGCTCCCCTCGTGCATCAGTGAGCCTTGGGCGCCCATGACTCTGTTGCTGGTTCACCATTTGTCATTCCTTGGACCACTTTTGGTAGGTATTAACCACTGTATATCGGGAACACCCCACAAGACCTGCCATTTTGGAGATGCTCTGACCCAGTCATCTAGCATTCACAATTTGGCCCTTGTCAAAGTCACTCAGATCCTTAACGCTTGCCCATTTTTTCTGCTTCCAACACATGAAATTCAAGAACTGACTGTTCACTTGCTGCTTAAAATATCCATCTGTGGATGAAGCGGTGAATGGTGTTGACTGACAAAGGTTAACTGAAACATTCCCGAGCCCATGTCATGATATACATCAGAAAGAATTACAGTTTTTAATAAAGAAATGTCTGAGGGATTGAAGAACATATGCATTCAGAAGTGTTTTTTTAGCAGGGCAAAACCAAGCCACATACTGCCTGGATTACAAGTGCATGGCTGCGTAAACAGAGAGTGCGAATGCTAGATTGGCCTGCCTGCAGTCCTGAGCTGTCTCCAACTGAGAATGTGTAGAGCATTCTGAAGCGCACAAAATGGCAAAGAATGTCCCATACTATTGCACAGTTAAAAGCCTGCATAATTAGTGAATGGGGGAAAATTCCACTTGCTAAACTAAACAAACTTGTGTCTTCAGTGCCTAAACGCTTAATATGTGTTACTTGAAGAAACAGTGATGTTACACAGTGGTAAACACTCAACTGTCCCAACTTTTTTGGAGCATGTTGCAGTCATCTGATTCGAAATTAGTGTATATACAGTATATACAAAAAATCGCAATGTAAAACATCAAATAATGTGTTGTAGCATAGGGTGAATAGAATTTAAAAATCATTCTTTTTTTATTTTTATGAACATCTTCCATACTCCTTTTTTCAGTGTATTTGGAGAGGTTTTGTTGTGGTATTGCCCTTTAGTATGTTTTTCTGAAAAAAAAATAAAAAAATAAAAAAGAGATAAAAAAAAAACCTGTAAACATAAAAATATTTGTTGCTGTTGCTGTTGCAGTACATTGGTTGAAAATGTCTCTATTTTGTTCATCATATATCTGTTTTTTTTAACAACATTCAGAATAATACAAAAAGGAACTCCATTTCACCCACTATCTACTTTAATTTGAAAGAGTATAAGCCCTAGGCACATTTAGTCAGAGGCCTAAAATGTCTGGTTATGTATAAAAAAAATTAAGAGGTGGAAAACAGACACAATATAAAAGGATATGAACATAAATGAATACATTTCATAGAAAGCACAGCCTTAAGCTATAGGACTTCAAAATAATTTCCCAGAATCATTGAGTCCAATTAAAGGGCCTTGTCAGTGTCACAAGGCAAGAGCAAGACAGAGACTCAAGAGCAGAGGAACAGTTCAAAAGAGATTTATTTTCAATAAATAATAAATTAGGCAGATCTGTGAGGAATCCTCTGTGAAGAGCATGCCCACCGCGCAGTGAGGAAATCCTCCGCTGAAGACCCGTGTGCACTGAGAACACATGCACCACACTTCCGACATGCGGGCAGAACCAAGGAATCCTCCGTTGAAGATTTGTGAGCGTAGAAAATAAGCGTACAGCAAACTGGAAGGTAACCACACTCCTGACATGTGGGCAGAGACAGGCAACCAAACAGATGCACGAGACAGGACCAACTAGGCAGAGAGAGTGAGGTTAGTTGCTTCTACACACTAACACACATCAACACTAAACACTACAACATACACTCACTAAACTACATTCAACAATCCAGCGCTGAACATGACACACAAGGGGATTAAAATAGGCACAAACAAACAAGGGACAGATGCCACTCGCTAGCTGAGAGTTGGCATGATCAGCGTTCCCATGGAAACAATCAGGGTTCCCATGGAAATGCTGATTCTGCATGCCAGCAGCACCTGAAACACATGAGGGGAAAACGTCAACACAAATGGAACAAAACAGATAGAACATGGAGCATGAGTGTCCGGATCCCAACACAGACCGACACCGAACCATACAGGAAGTCAGGATCCAAACACCATGCTCCAGACATGAAACAAGACCAACCAAAGAGCACTGGCAGAGACTGGGGAATGGCCTCCATGGCTGTGAGCACTGACAGAGACTGGGGAAGGGCCTCCATGGCCGTGAGGACCGGGGAACAGCCTCCATGGCTGTGAGGATCGACATGGACTGGGGAACAGCCTCCGTGGCCGTGAGGACCGACATGGACTGGGGAACAGCCTCCGTGGTCATGGGCACTGGCAGGGGAATGACTTCCTTTGTCATGTGCACAGGCAGTGACAGGGAAACTTCCTCCGTGGTCGTGGGCACTGACAGGGACAGGGAAACAGCCTCCATGGCTGTGAGCACTGGCAGTGACAGGGGAACAGCCTCCATGGCTGTAAGCACAAGCATTGACAGGGGAATGACCTCTGTGGTCATGGGCACTGGCAGGGGAATGACCCCCTTGGTCGTGAGCACAGGCAGTGACAGTGAAATGACCTCCATGTTTGTGGGCACTGACAGGGACAGGGAAATAGCCTCTGTGGCTGTGAGCACAGGTAGTGACAGGGGAACAGCTTCTGTGGCTGTGAGCACTGGCAGTGACAGGGAAATAGCCTCTGTGGCTGTAAGCACAAGCATTGACAGGGGAATGACCTCCAAGGTCGTGGGCACTGACAGTGGCAGGGGAATGACCTCCTTGGTCATGAGCACAGGCAGTGACAGGGAAACGACCTCCGTGGTCATGGGCACTGGCAGGGGCAGGTCAACAGCCTCCATGGCTGTGGGCTCAGACAGTAACAGGGGAATGACCTCCATGGTCATGGGCACTGGCAGTGACAGGGAAATTAACCCCATGGTCGTGAGCACAGGCAGGGAAGGGGAAACAACTTCCATGGCCGTGAGCACAGGCAGGGAAAGGGAAATGGCCTCCGTGGCCGTGGGCACAGACGGTGACAAGGGAACGACCTCCGTGGTCATAGGCACAGGCAGGGAAGTGGAAACGGCCTCTGTGCCCGTGAACACTGACAGAGACATCACCGAAGAGCGCACGGCGGTAACTCACACAAAGACAGGACACGAAACACAAGACAGACCATGGGGCGATGATGTCACATTCTCATCAGACAAAAACCCAACCTGACAAGTTGACAGGACCGTGACAGTTAGAGACAGTCAGGACTCAAATTTAAAAGGATGTCTTCTAGGCAAATTGGGACAGCAACTTTTTCCGATTTCTTAGAGTTATTCACTTCTTTGCCCTCAGAGTAATATAGAACAAATCTGTCACAAATTAAAATAATAATAAAAATAAAATACATGAGAATCGAAAATCCTGTAGCTGGATGTGTATGATGAAATTATTTCTGAGCATTTTGTTGTGTGATGTTCTTGCATATGATTATTATTAATGAATTAACATTCAAGTGTGGATATCTACATTATATGAAAATATAAAAATCCCTCTATTGTCTAATAATCTGTTAAGAATTGTAAGTTTGGGAACTAATGTATAGTCTGTCAGTCATTATGGCAAACTGAATCCTGATGGGGTGTTAAGTTTTGTGCATTTTTTAACTTATTACACAGCTACAAAAAAGTGATATATATGGACATGAAATACTGATTTATAGGCAGTTGCCTGGGATAACGCTCAATTATACAGTTTAGTAGTAATCATACAAATATATATATATTTTTTTCAAAGAGTAATGTAATAAATGTAAACATCAATGGCTCTTGAGTTGTGCATGTGGAAATTGTTTGCTAGAGGTGGGTGATATAAGTACATTTTTATACATTGCGATATTCTTCACATTTTTGTTTGATAACGATATATACAAAATATACAGTATATACGCTATAATTTAAAATAATGTCCAAAGTAATAGTAGACCTTTTACACATTAAAAAAATTATAATAATGTTTTACAGTCTTGTACATTGCAATGAAACTACTTCATCAGAAAAGTACTAATTATTAAAAAATAATATTTTATCTGTTTTGTCTCATGCATTGTGGTAATGGAAAATTAACAAGAAAATTCTTTAAAAATCTAAAATAAAACATGAAATCATTTGTAATCTTTATGCGCAACATAAAATTCATATCTATTTGTAACACTTCTCGGTTAAAGGAGGATGCAAGAAGCAGATTTTTGTGGTTCAGGTAAGCCCTTTTATTCTCCCCACTGCAGCAAATGCACTCTTCCAGGGCTTTCACCGTGTTCAATAATTCGGTCTAAACATAAATAACTATTTCAGAAAAATAAACTCTCAGCTTCGCAATAATCAGCTCTTGGCTTCACAATGAGGTCTCTAGTACCCAGGCTCTCTCTTTCTGAGTGCTGCGTGGCCCTCTTTATGTCGCTCTCCCCGTGCTCACTGAAATTAGAGACAGGCATTAGACATAATTTAGCTCAGGTGTAAGCGCCCTTACCGCTTTCTCTCTCTCCGGAGAGATGCTTGACCACGCCCCCGCTGCCACACTATTGTGTTTAGGTTTCAAAATATAATTTCATAATGATTCTCTTATATTTTCATATTTGAAAAGGAGAAAAATTGGCTCCATTGAGATTTATTATGCTCATTGTTATAAAAGAGCAAAGTAACTTTAACAAAGTTAACAAAATAACTTTAAAACAGGGGCATAACTAGAAGGGCCCAGGGTGAGAGGAAGCCAGCAACAGTCCAACAAAGGAAACCATAAAAAAGACAGCGGACCTGAGGGTTGATGAAAAATGACCAAAGCTACTCAAGGAAGGGGCCTGACAGTTTCTTTGCACGGGGGCCCAAAGATCCAAGTTATGCCACTGCTTTAAAACATATATGACCTGCTCCATCATTCTGAGTCACTTTGTCCCAGAAACAGATGTTGTTCCACTAAAGTAAGGAAAGCATATAAATGATTATACTGTATCTCACCAACGTTATGGAGAAACTAAGTAATTATATTATTAGAAAGCCTTTAAATTTTACTTTAGTTTATAAAACTCAGAACGTGTTTCTGGGTCAAAGTGACTCAAAATATTGATGCAGGTCTCATACTGTATATGCTTTTAAATTTACAGTCTTCTGGACCAAAAATATTGATGACTCATCTTGCACAATAATACGATCTAATCCATGGTTCATGGATGTGATGTAAACTAAAGGCTATTGGCTAATCAAAAAGAACCATTCGACATGTTGCGGCCAAACTTCCTGTTTCTATTAGAAATATATCAAAACAGGAAAAAAACTATTTAATTTGATTCTGATTCACAAGCACTCACTTTAATTCAGATTCCAATAAGGTTTGATTCTATTCTGATTTATCTGAAAGTTTTGAGTTATAATGTCTATTTTGCTTACGTATCAAAGAAATTCTCTTAAAGAAAATGATGATCGTGATTTTTCGGAAAATCAATATTTTTACCAGGCCCCACTTGCCTTTAAAGGCAACAACTTAAAGTGAAGTTTGTTTTCAAAGAGGTTTCCCAAAGATGTCCCCATCTGCTAGATAGCCCCACCCCAAATTTATGACATTGGTGAAGCCAATGTGGCTGGTTGCTCAAAAAAAAAAAAGAATGTTTTGAGACCACAACAGAGCCACAGTTTTTGCAGGAATCAACCTACGAATGGCTTACTTATAGTTGACTCTACACATTAAATTGGGACAGGAAAAAGTATTTAATCACTAAACCTAAAAATGTATTCAATTCAGCTTTAACTTAGTGAGCAATAGCTGATACAAACAGTAAAATGAGAGAAAGAAGAGAACTTCAAGAGTGACCTTTAAGAAGCATGCATTATTTCTCCCATGTTTCTTGCTTTAACTATGAGTCACAGGAGTGGACATTGCTCTGTGATCCTTCTTTTCCATGTTGTGACTGGTTGCGAACTTTGTCTCACTTCTGTCATCTTGTGCACAGTGAGAAATGGATGTGATTCATTTTGGAGCTTATAATATCTTCAGGGGTAACCACTCCCTGGGGGGCACAAGCACGGTATTAAAACTGTCCATCCTCAGAATAGTCACGTCTACATCTTTTCCTGCCATCCTCTAGGGAGTGAATGATGAAGGAGGTGTAAAGGGAGGCTGGGGTCAGTGGATGGATGAGAGACGATATTGCACAGCCGTCTGATCAGCTGCTGCTGAAGTCATGAAGGGAAACCAGAGAAAAAGCAGGTAGAATGGCAATTAGCAAAAAACAGAGGGGTCTGGACATTGTCTACATTTGAGCAGATAAGATGAGTGAAAATAATTTCCTATTTTAACTTGTATCTAATAACTCTTACGTTACTAACTTACTCTTGCTGCTAAAGTAGCCCTATAGACTGTGTTGTCACAAAAAATTTTTATAGAGATTGCTGGGGTGGATTTAATTTTTTATGTCAGGTACCAATCCTAAAGGAATACATTACCCAAAAGAGAAAGAAAAATGAAAATGACAAAAGCACTATGATAGTAGTCCATATGAGTTGTGCACTTTATTTTAAGACTTCTGAAGCCGTATGATTGTGTAAGGAACAGAACAAAATGTACATTGTTTTTACAGTTAATCCTTCCCACCACCGAAGCTATAAAATGTAAATTGACAAAAGTCGTTACTATTAAAAAGAACATCAAAGGACAACACGTGACCTGCTGACAGAGATGGTCGCTTAAGTCTGGAGCTCCCCAACTCAGTGCCGATAAATCATCCATTTAAGTTATCGTTTCATCACGAAATAACTATATTTGCTTCTCGGGTTTGTTTGTCAGTGTATGATGTCTAAACGCCAACTTATACCATCCTCCCCGGAGAAAAAACGGCTAAAAGAGCCGGGTAATGAGGCGCTGCGCAGCATGGTGGCTGACGAACTAAAGGCTCAACTCGACCTCATTTGGGAAATATTTAAGGAGGAATTTCAACCAGTTGCCGAAAGAATTGGTTTCTTGGAGAAGGAGATGAGA
The DNA here is from genome assembly GCF_019703515.2 of Myxocyprinus asiaticus. Taxonomy (NCBI): domain Eukaryota; kingdom Metazoa; phylum Chordata; class Actinopteri; order Cypriniformes; family Catostomidae; genus Myxocyprinus; species Myxocyprinus asiaticus. The sequence continues at coordinate 56,580,049 of NC_059347.1, forward strand.
TCAATTAACAACAACTTTGAAAACATTCAGATGACAGCTCGGAAAGTAAAGCAGGATTCAGTCGAAGTTAAGCTAGCCGTAGACATGCTTCAGGACAAGATGGCGAGACTGGAAGATAAGAGTCGTCAGTGCAACATTCGTCTTGTCGGCCTTAAAGAAGGTGAAGAAGGCAGCGACCCAGTGGGTTTTATACAAGCTCATCTATCTCAGTGGATTCCCTCTCTTAAAAGCAGATCAGTAGAGATAGAAAGGGCTCATCGCATCTATACCAGCGATAGTAACAGGAGGGACCCACGCACACTGATCTTTAAACTGCTTCGTTTTCACGACAGAAACACGATGCTCAAATGAGCCCGAGCCGCTGGCCAAATACTCCATAAGGGCAGCCTACTTCTCTTTTTCCTCAACTACAGTAACCAAACCGCCATGAAAAGGTGTGAGATGAACCAGTCTAGGAAAAAACTCACACAGCTTGGGATCCCCTTGTTCATGATCTACCCCGCTACGATCAAGGTAACTCTTCGTGGATCTACTTCCCTGCTTGAAACTCTGGCTAAGGTTGAGTCTTATGCCATCCAGTATCAGGGATCTGCATCGCCTCCATCCGCATCGGCTGATGCACCGCCTGGAATAATAGTGGACATCAATACGGAGGACCCAGGAGCCGACTAAGACGTCACTGTATTGTATTCTGACAAACGTTACACCGCTGAACTTGAATACCGAGTCGGACTTTGGACTGAAGCGATCGACTGCTATAGCGGCCACGTATCCAGACATTATCATTATGCAGGCAGGCAGGAGAGCTTGTTCTACCTCTCCGCTTACTGCCTTTTTTCATTAAGGTCTTGTTGTTGTTCCTTTAATGTTCCAGATGCCATGATCTACCTATGTAAGTCCACACTATTTTGTTACAAATTCAATTTGATGTACATAAATATTGCTATTTCTTTGGTAATAATTTATATAGATCACTGACAAGGATGGGTCTTTTGATAAATTTAGGACTGGTCTATGGCTCTTAATATAGTATCTTGGAATGTTAATGGTTTAAATGGCACAGTTAAAAGAATTAAATGTTTGGATTATTTAAGATCAAATGGGCTTCTGTAGCACTAATACAGGAATCCCATTTAAAAGCCTGTGATGTACATTGTTTCCAGAATAGATATTTTAAATTACTCTCCTCTTCTTCGTCCATAATGAAAAATAAGGGGGTTATGATTTTGGTAGCCCGGCACCTTCCCTTTTCATTACATTGTTCCAAGGGTGATGCAGATGGTCGCATTTCGTATGTTCTCGATACTTGGGCTAATATTAAGACCTCAGTTTATCTCAGTATTTGCTCCAAACGAACATGATAGTATGTTTTATCAACAGCTTGCCAGTATTATACTGAGTCTCAATGATTATCACCTTGTGACAGGTGGTGACTTCAATGCGGCGCATGATCCCTTATTTGACAGGTCCCAGTTTTCACCGTCTGATTCTGCCTCTTCTAAAATGTTTAATGACTTCATAAAACAAGTCAATGTATGTGATATATGGCAATTGAGGAATGACGGTGTTAAGGACTATACTTTCTTTTCAGCTCGTCACAAGAATTACTCACGCATCGATTATCTGCTCATATCACCGGCTTATATACCATATATCGATTACGTTAACATCTTACCTCTCCTTCTTTCTGATCACTCCCTGGTAACTTTGTGCCTTCTTCCATTCTCTCTATCCTCTGGGAACAAACATTGGAGATTCAATACATCTCTACTTCATGATCAAAAATTCTTACCACAGTTGCGTACCTCGATAGTGGAGTTCATTAAATTTAACAGTAGATCTGCTAATAATCCCCAGTCTCTGTGGGAGGTCACAAAATGTTTTATTAGGGGAAAATGTATTGCTTTTTCCTCTTTTCATCAGAAATCTAGGAATAGCTACAAGGACGAGCTGGAGAGGCAGGTTCAGATGATGGAACAGGACCTTAAAAATTCCTATTTCCAACAGAAAGTGGAGGAATTGTGTGCACTTAAATCGGAACTAAAGGGGCTACTTTTATACAAAGCTGAGTCCATTATGCACCGCACCAGACCGTCATACTATTTTAAAAAGAAAACATAAACCAGATTTTTTAAAATAATAGTTATATATAGTTATATACTTTTAACTCTTCTACCAGTTATCAGCTACATATTTCTTTTCTCGAACAGTTTAAAATCCATAAAATCGACAATTATCATCAGGATATGCTTGACTACAATTATCAATTGAGGAGCTGAAACTTGCCCTAGACTCTATGCCTAAAAATAAAGCTCCAGGTATTGAAGGAATACCTCCGGAATTAATCTTTGCTATCTGTGATATTGTGGCTCCACTTATTTTAAATTAATTTAATTTTGCTATAGAAAATGGAACCCTTCATAGGGACCAAAACACAGCCCTTATAACCTTCCTACTTAAGAAGGGCAAGGATTTTTTAGAATGCGCTATCGCCCCATCAGTCTAATCACCACTGATGCAAAACTTTTCACTAAAACTCTGGCCTTAAGATTGAATAAATGTATAGATAAGGTAATACACTATGACCAGTCCGGTTTTCTCAAAGACCGATTTGCTGCAGATAATATCAGGCGTTTATTACACATAATTCATAGATCCACCTCCTATTTGTCTTCCTCCGCAGACATTTCGTTGGATGTGGAGAAAGCCTTTGATAGGATTGAATGGAGTTTTCTCTGGACAGTTCTTGAGCATGTAGGGGTTGGACAGGGATTTATAAAAATGGTCAAGACACTCTATAACAACTGTTCAGCTTGCGTATTTACAGGTTCCACTCTGTCTCCTTCTTTCACTCCTGGTAGAGGTACTCACAAGGGTTGTCCATTATCGCCTTTGCTTTTTATTTTATCAATAGAGCCACTGGCTCAAGCGGTGCGTCAGCCGCCAAACATACAACCTATTATTTGTTTAAACACTTCACATAAAATCTCTCTCTATGTGGATGATATTTTGCTCTATGTCTCAAATATTTCTGAGTCCATTTACAAATGCTTAAATCTCTTTCAAACCTTTGGTACTCTTTGGGCTACAAAATTAATTGGAATAAATCAGCATTAATGCCCCTCAATGATGCACCGTTTCAAGAATCCTCTGGCTTACCTCCCTTGATTCCCATTGTTAAGAAATGTACATACCTGGGTATCACATTATCTTCACCAATATATTCTATTTCTAAATATAATTTTCAAACTTTCCTACATAAGATCAAAGAGGATTTAGATAGGTTGTCATCTCTCTGCTTAGCTCTTCATGGTAGAATTTCTACTATTAAAATGAATGTACTTCCTAGAGTCAATTTTCTGTTTCCTATGTTGCCACTAGCACCATCTGAATACTTTTTCAGTGCTTAATATGGCTATCTCTAAATTTATATGGAATAAGAAAAAACCCAGAATTCGACTCAAAACAATGCAACGTAAGACATTCGACGGGGGTTTGTCATTTCCTGATTTTAAATCATATTATAATGCATTTCAAATAAGACCTTTAAAAACCTGTGTTATATAGATTCTTCTGTTCAATGGCGAGCTCTAGAGGCGAATATAACTCACCCTATTCGCTTACAAGATTTCCCATTTCTAAATGTTCCAAAAGGCTTAAAGAAAAATGATGGACCAATCGTTGAACACTCCTTTGATGTATGGAAAAGGGTTGAAAAAATAATGGGAGGACCTTTTCTCTATACCAAAACAACACCCATATGGTATAATAATACCGGGAACAAACCTTTTATCTTTAAAGCTTGGTCTGACTGTGGTATTCACACCCTGGTAGACATCATTTGTGAAGACGGCCTCAAATCATTTCAGGATTTAAGTGCAGAATTTTCTTTACCTGGGTTCTCTTTTTTCTTATACTTAAGGCTGAGGTCAGCTTTGAAGGCTTATGGTGTTCCCTGTTCCACTAATACACTACCACATCCTTTATGGGAGTGGCTAAACTCTAATACCCCCTCAAGTGGTTTAGTCTCTAAGGTCTATAACTCCATTTTGTTACAACAGTATTCCTATATTCCAGCTGTATACTCTTGGGAAAGAGAAGTAACTGATAAGCCTGACTGGGATGTGGTGTGGGCCAGTTGTTTCACTTTATCTAAGAACCTTGCACATCAGATGATCAATTATAAGCTTATTAATAGGGCATACATTACTCCAAGTATACTGTATAAAATGAAGTTTAGGTCAGATCCTTATTGTCATCTCTGCAATAAGTCTATAGTAGGCTCATATATGCATATGTTTTGGGAGTTCCCCACTGTAGTACCATTCTGGACATTTGTATGCACTGTTCTTTCTGATATTTTACACCTAGAGATACCACTGGATCCCATACTCTTCCTGCTATTGGATGATTCTACACTCCAGCTAAATGCACAACAAAAAAGCTGGTACGGCTGACAAAAAGACTGTTTTAAAGCTCTGGATAGAACCATCCATCTCTACAACTTTCAATTGATTAACCTACTTTAGAGATATCGCTTTACTAGAAGGTACTATGGCCAAGCTCAATGGAGCAAAGGACAGGACTATTCAGAACTGGGCAGAAATTGCTGAAGTGTTGCTGGACAAGCTAAAGCTCTGATCCCTTATCTCATTTATTTGACCTGCCCTATCACTTTTCCTTTAAGGTGGACAGTTTTCATGGCATCTGTTTGTATATAGTTCATCTGAGTTAAGAGTTGTGATTCTGGATTTGTTTTGTATATGCTGAAATTCTGAAACAATAAAAAATTGTATCACAAAAAAAAAAAAAAAAAAAAAAAGGAACGTCAAAGCCATTTGACGCTAGAGGTGGGCGATTAAGTACATTTTATATATATTCCAATATTTTTTACTTTTTTGTTCGATAACGATATATATAATAAATATAATTTAAAATAACGTTCAAAGGAAAAGTAGACCGTATACACATTTGACAAAAAATTTTTGATGAGAGAGGTCAACAGAGAATAGCCATATTCTGAGATGCGGGTTGGCGCTGTTTTGGCAGCACGGGGGGGACCTACACAATTTTAGACAGGTGGTTTTAATGTTGTGGCTGATTCTAGTATATTCTATTCATATAATATAATATAACATAACATAACAGCTTTTCAGGTTGGCTGGGTTCCAAAAACAACAGTGCAATTGAAATATGAACCAAGACTAAAGTTGACCAAAAAGAGAGACATATTTTCAGTATTTGGAAATAGTCTGATATTTAAAATTTTCTTATGTCATTTTACCCCTGTGCAATAATGTAACAAGATTATTAAAAGTTTGTAAAATCATATATTCATACTTTATTATATGATTCCAAATTAATATTAATAAATAAAATTCTGTATAAAGCACACAAACACCTGAACAAGTATGAAAATTTGTATGACAATTAACTGTCATAATCGTGAAAGCCCCACTGGCGGGTCCATTGGGGGGGGGGGGAGCAATATTGCAAAATCATTGTAAACAGTAAAATAAAGACATATTTGAAAATGTTTCCACATTTTTGAAGACATTTTCTGGAGCATGTCCACAAAAATTCTCATTACCGCAACAAAACTGTGGCCAAAAATCTAAGTAGCAGATTTGTTTGAAAAGCATTTCAAATTGATTTGAACTTTACATCCCAACCTTTATTTGATTCTCTAAACAAATAATCATTACTCACCAAATTTTATTAAAAAATAAACAATTTATCTCATTAACGAAACACACCTACCAATTTCACACCTTGTTTTTTTTTTTGTGTTTTTCAGATGAACCCAAGCAGTTTTAAAAAAGGTTTACAGTATGTGTGATGATTGGCTTAAGGATAAATGATTATAATTGACATTTAATTATTGTTAAAGTTTCTTGGCTGTGTAAATCTGTAAGGTATTATTATGCATTTCGGTAATGATAACACATAACATAGAATAGAATTCTATTCACTATTCTATTCACTATTCTATTCACAATTTACAGTTAAATACGATAAAAAAATTTAATAAATCCTTCCGTCCACACTCAAGCATCTAAATCATTATTTTTGCACGAGTTTCTGTTAATATACAGTAAAAATGAGAGCATTTTGTCTACCTGATTTACCCTGTTAAACGTGTTACAACCTAGGTCACTTGGATAGCCTTTAAAATTGTGATACACTCAAGGGTATTAGCACACCAGCTAATAATTTATTAAAGAACAACCGATGGTACAAATAAACTCAGCAAAAAAAAAAAAAAAAGAAACGTCCTCTCAATTTCAACTGCTTTTATTTTCAGCAAATTTAACGTGTAAATATTTGTATGAACATAAAAAGATTCAACAACTAAGACATAAACTGAACAAGTTTCACAGACATGTGACTAACAGAAATGCAATAATGTGTCCCTGAACAAAGGGGGGGGGGGTCAAAAGTAACAGTTGGTATCTGGTGTGGCCACCAGCTGCATTAAGTACTGCAGTGTATCTCCTCCTCATGGACTGCACCAAATTTGCCAGTTCTTGCTGTGAGATGTTACCCCACTCTTCCACCAAGGCACTTGCAAGTTCCCAGACATTTCTGGGTGGAATGGCCCTAGCCCTCACCCTCCAATACAACAGGTCCCAGACGTGCTCAATGGGATAGAGATCCAGGCACTTCGCTAGCCATGGCAGAACACTGACTTTCCTGTCTTGCAGGAAATCACGCACAGAAAGAGCAGTATGGCTGGTGGCATTGTCATGCTGGAGGGTCATGTCAGGATGAGCCTGCAGGAAGAGTACCACATGAGGGAGGTGGATGTCTTCCCTGTAACGTACAGCATTGAGATTGCCTGCAATGACAACAAGCTCAGTCCGATGATGCTGTGACACACTGCCCCAGACCATGACAGACCCTCCACCTCCAAATCGATCCCGCTCCAGATTACAGGACTCAGTGTAACACTCATTCCTTTGACGATAAACACGAGTCCGACCATCACCCCCGGTGAGACAAAACCAAGACTCATCATTGAAGAGCACTTTTTGCCAGTCCTGTCTGGTCCAGCAAAGGTGGGTTTGTGACCATAGGCGACGTTGTTGCCGGTGATGTCTGGTAAGGACATGCCTTACAACAGGCCTACAAGCCCTCAGTCCAGCCTCTCTCAGCCTATTGCGGACAGTCTGAGCACTGATGGAGGGATTGTGCAACTCGTGGTATGCCACTGCAAGTATGATCAGCTGTCCTTCCTGTCTCCCTGTAGTGCTGTCTTAGGCGTCTCACAGTACGGACATTGCAATTTATTGCCCTGGCCACATCTGCAGTCCTCATGCCTCCATGCAGCATGCCTAAGGCATGTTCACGCAGATGAGCAGGGACCTTGGGCATCTTTCTTTTGGTGTTTTTCAGAGTCAGTAGAAAGGTCCCTTTAGTCTCCCAGGTTTTATAACTGTGACCTTAATTGCCTACTGTCTGTAAGCTGTTAGTATCTTAATGACTGTTCCACAGGTGCATGTTCATTAATTGTTTATGGTTCATTGAACAAGCATGGAAAAATTGTTTAAACCATTTACAATAAAGATCTGTAAGGTTATTTGGATTTTTACAAAATTATCTTTAAAATACAGTTTCCTGAAAAAAGGACGTTTCTTTTTTTGCTGAGTTTACTTTGAAATTCTTCAATTAAAAATGAATCATGAACCATTCTTTTCAACACACCGGTGACAACTGTCTTTATCTTACAAACCTCTGCAATACAACTCTCCATGCATGCCATGACATGCAAGCCTGACAATGATTGGCTGTCTGGCCAAACTGAGGAGTCCAATCCAAAGATTGCTATCTGCACGAACTGCAAATTTCAACCAATGTTGACTTGTTTGCCACAGAACCGATCGAAACGATGATCTCCAGCTGTGCAAGACAAATTGGTTAGAATCCTGCCGAGTTAGAGGAGGAGAGCTGATTATGTGTGGTGCTAGAGAAACTCCTGCCAGTCGAGTCACTCTGTGCCACAAGCATTAGATGGCTTACAAAAGTGGTCCTCCCCACTGACAGCAGCAGTTAATAAAAGAGATGGAAAGAAAGAGAGAGAGAGAGAGAGACTGACACGGGACAGCGGTCGTAGCTGAATAACAAGCTAGAAAAGTATCTCAAATCTCACCAAGAGTAGGGCTAACTGCTCTAGCAAGTGTCACACCATAACAATGAACTGTCACGTTGAAAAACCACAAAGGACTTTGTGTGGCTGTGTAATCAATATTGCAGTAGCTTGAACCTCCAGAGCGTATCCACAAAAGCACATTTACAGCATCTCAAGTTTTTCTTACAAATATTCTTGACATCACTTTGCCAGTTGTTTTACTGATATCAGAGAGTTTTATTACTGTGGGGCGATTCACTGTTTTGGCACAGTATTTGTGCACGGTAAACAAACCAGCTGAAATCAAATTTAACAAGTGCTGCACCATGCCTATTTAAATTAAAAGGAGTGTTCATGAATTTATGAACTTGTATGAATTTATGTCTTCTGTTGACCACAAGAGGAGATGAGAAACATTTTGTTAGTCTCTGTCACTATTACATTTCAATGTACAGTGTATTTTTTTCCATACATTGAAAGTGAATCAGTTGTGATTTTTGAAAAATAATTTTCCCACAATAAATATTGAAATGATTTGTTTATTCAAGCTCTGATGATGACATAGCTTATACATAATTGGCCAGACTCACCGATGACAGCGCTAGTCTTACTACTTCTGCTATATCAATCAATGCCAGAAATAGTAAGAGTAATATGGTAAGAGGAGCCTAATACATTTTAATTGTACACACACATCAGGCACTGTATTAAGCAGGACATAACCCTTTCAAATGAATAATGTTTCTGGTTATTTGATGTAAAATTCAGTCCTCTATCTGAATTCCACTTCGTCTGCAATATAGAGACTTAACATAGCACGATCTGCCATAATTGGTGTAGGTTTAGCACACAACAGGAAGCGCAAAGTGACTTAGGGAAACTCACCTATCGGTAAGGCAAGGCACAGTTCAAGTCAGACACACCTAATTACTTTGTTACCAATACCATTTATGTGCAATTCGTAGCCATGGCGACATCGTGGCCCTCATGAGACATATGATTGGTGTCTTCATCTCATGTGAGTGTACATTTTAAATCTACTTTTTCCAAAAGTGCATTGATTTCTTTAGGGGTAAAACTTTTAAGCAGTAAAAAATGACTGAATGAACAATACCCATCCACAGCGGTTTTTTAAACTGATTGGAAGTAAAACCAATAATATTGATTAATGTAAAACGAGCATCTAACACTACACTGTATGTTGTTCAGTATAAGTGGATGAAATCTTTATTGCTTAACAACAATGAAAGTGTCAATAATTTCTTATGACGCTTTCGAAGAAGATCAATGATCATAAATATAACAGGACTGGGGGAAAAAAGAAAAGCATTGCATGATTCATTATTGGAGTTTTGGTCCCAGTCTGAAACTCTTACAACTCAAATTTCCAAAGAAGTGTAGTCTTCTTAAAATCATGCAACAACTAAAATAAGCCATCCATTTCTTCTTTTCCCCCAGGCGACTCAGGTGGAGACTGCCATCAGAGGTACATCATAACTTTGTTTTGAGGATCAAACAGCCTGCAATGTCAGATGTGTTCTGAGGTCTAAAGTGTGGGTGAAATAGTGAAGGATAAAATGGGTGGAAACACTGCAGAGAAATAGACAGAGGGAGAAGGAGAGGAAGGGGTGAGACAAGCCCTGGGGAGAAGGGGTGTTGCCGAGATTACATTTTTGGGGCATACACAGGGTTGGGAGGGTTACTTTTGAAATGTATTCCACTACAGATTACATGCTGTAAAATGTAATTTGTAACATATTCTGTTAGATTACTCAAGGTCAGTAACATTCTAAATACTTTGGATTACTTCTTCAGCACTGGTAGATTTTTTCACTTGTTCTGACTATAAAAACTCTGCCAGTACAGTAAGACAAAATACACATGTTAAAAATACATTCTCTGAAAAATCTACATATCTTATGCAGTGTTGTTTCTAAAACAAGATAAATCTAACTGATCTTGTTTTAAGGATTTTTAGATATTTTTTACAGGAAAACAATACAAAAGTTATCAAGAATACGATTTTTGCCCTAATATCAAAGGACTTATTAGAAAAAAGAAATTATGATCCAACGTGAATTTTCTGGACAAAAAAAAAAAAAAATATATATATATATATATATATGATCGTGCCTGGTAACGTGCATGTAAAATGGCTAGAAATAGCATTTTAGCTTAGTGTAAAGCTGACAATTTACACAAGGTTTATTTCTATTTCTTCTGCTCCAAACTTACTTCTCTGTCTGCTCATATGAATGTAACACATCATAAGAAAGTGTTTCACCACTGTTCAAATGCACTTTGGATCGCATCATTTATATGTATGTATAAGATGTTTTCCATCTGAAAGGACTAAATATTAAACAAATAAAAAAGACAATAAAACGCAAGGTAATCTCTTCAGTAATCAAAATACTTTTTGAATGTAACTATTCTAATTACCAATTATTTAAACTGTAACTGTAGTGGAATACAGTTACTTATATTTTGTATTTTAAATACGTAATCCCATTACATGTATTCCGTTACTCCCCAACCCTTGGCATACGCTAGAGTTATGGATGAGTATCACATGTATTGTAGTACTCAATGGAGAAACTGCCGCAAACACACCTTAAAAAAACTCCACAATGTTAACTTAGAATCACAGTCACAACATGCCTGGAGCTTCTGTTTTGAAAAGGTTTTGTACACTAGTTTGTGAAGTTAATGAAAAGCTTTAGTGTTTGCTAAAGTTGAGGAGCTTCAAGAACAAAGCCTAAAATGATGCAAAGGAGTGTTGAATCGGTTTGAATTGATTTTTTAGAAGGCGGATTTTAGTTTGACAAGAACTTCAAAGCTGCACGATTCTTTTTTCCCATATCAATAGTTTCTAATTTGGGCTGATTATCTAACTCCTAGTTCTCAGTGCTCAGCGTTTGAGATGTTTCCTTCTTTTGGTAATACATCAATAAACATTCAGTTCATTTGTAAATTCTGGATTAATTGCAGTTCTATAGCTCTTTTTGAACCCTAAGTGAGCTCTCTGACTGTCTGCTTACATAGGCAGCTGCTTTGAAAGGCAGTAACAGACTTTGATGTTCAGTTGAGTTTAATGTTAGTGTGGCAGACCTCTGCCTTCCTTACTAAGGAAGCGGGAACTGGAGTGAACAATTAAAAAGACTAATAACACAAACATAATACTGCTTTGCTGCATAACAAATCATGTGCGCACACACAAACACAGCTCTCTCTCTCTCTCTCTCTCTCTCTCTCTCGAATTGGTGTCCCCGGCTCCTCCTTCTCTTTCCCGCTGATTGGGGCAACTCAGCAACAGGTGTCCATCGTCATGGCCCGGCCACGTCCTCCTCCTCGTCACATACCCCCAACACCTGATCCAGGCTAGCAAACCAACCTGCCTGGAGGGGAGGAGTTCGGCCCCTTCAGCTGTTCTGGCGCCAGCTGGTCTTCCCCACCTCCTGGGAACCTGAGAAGGACGAGGTGAGGGAGAGGGGAGAGAGAAAGAGCGGGAGAGCCCAAAAGAGAGAGAGAGAAAAAAAAAAAAAACACAACACACACCAAAACAAACCTTCAGTTCCCGACCACACCGCCATTCGGTCCTCAGCCTGCTGTGCAGCGGTCCTCCGCAACGGCGGGTGATTGCACTGGACTTCGCCTCCTGCGGACGGCAGCGGGCTCCTCCACCTCCTGATGGATGGCAGCGGGCTCCTCTGCCTGCTTTGAACCGCTCCAGTACCACCGGATCATGTATCTTCGGTGTTGCGATCCTCAGTCAGCAGCGAGGGCTTTCTGATGGTGCGTCTTCCTCCAATCCCGGGTTTCGGCACCACTGTGGCGAACCTCTGCCTTCCCTACCAAGAAAGAAGCGGGAACCAGAGGGAACAATCAAAAAGACTTTAATAACACAAACATAAATCTGCCTTTCAGCATAACAAAACACGTGCGCACACACAAACACAGCTCCATGTGTCTCTCTCTCGAACTGGCATCCCAGCTCCTCCTTATCTCTTTCTCCCGCTGACTGGGGCAACTCAGTGCCAGGCATCCATCTTCACGGCTCGGCCTCGCCCTCCTCCTCGTCACAGTTAGTATGTTGCAAAGCTAACATAATCAATTGAAAATCCATCACGGACACAAATATTGGGCATTGAATTATTATTATTATCATTTATATTGATATGTAGCAGTATTGTTTGAAATAGAAGAATATAAATAATCATAATTTTATCATATCAAATATCCTCTGATGTGCCTGAGGTACATCCACAAAGTATTGAAACAGCTTTGCTGACATAATTCCAGTTTCCTCCACTATTGTTTTGTATGTCATAGTGCTTTGAGATGTTGAGGGAACAGTGCGTTGCCTGTGTTCATATAACCCAGGACAGTCTGCAGTCATCACTAACATGATTAGACGTCCTTGTTGCCTGATTATTTTTCTGTATTTTTATTGAATCAGTCTCTGTAAAATTTCTGATTGTATGTATGGGGACCAAAGCTGTCACAATTATGATATGTGGCTGTCGATTAATTGTCAAACAAATAATTGCAATTATGGTAATTAACTCACACTCAAATTTAAAAGCTCACCATTCACACACACTGTGGACTAAACACAAAAATTGTGTCTATTTTTTCAGAAAACCCTCCAAATAAAAAAGTCTCCAATTATTCCTAAATAATATTGTATGTTTATAAGCTTATGATAAACATTTATTTTTTATAATTTTTGATGTTTTTTTTGTCCCAACTTTGCAAGCATGTAATTCTGGTTCTGTTCACTCACTTTAAAACATCTTTTGTTCCACTAGGTGGCAGAATGTACTAGAAAAAAAATACTTTTTTTCTCTATCACATTCCATCACAATATACAGATATGAAATGTAGGTGACGTTCTAACGCATTTTAACCCTCATAGATGTGCTCGTCCATAGACATTCAGTCTAATTTTCAGTTTATGCACCACACTCATCATTTCATTTAATATCTCGGCCTCCAAGTGGACTAGAAGATCAATCTAGATGTCATTAGAAAGCGGAGATCCTCATCTTTGTGATATATACAGTTTTATATACACAATACAATGTTATCTCCAATAGTCAAAAAATTATTTGTTTAACATGCTTTTACTGCTGGATGGCATATTTGGTTCTGTATTATTCACCCAAGCAAACTCACAGACAAGTAAAAAAATGGCTCATTTTTTAGACAACTGCCTAGGGTAAAAGCAGATCTAAAGCTTTTAGCTATTTGGGGATTACACCAATTACAGCAATAAGGGTGCATAAAAAAAAGACACATGTATTTGATGACTTACAGAAATCATATTTCATTTTATAATTCTTTTGAAAATATTTCAAACTTTGGTATTAGGGCAACAAAATAATCTGTAAGTCACATTCCTGAGAAACAGAGCTTTAATTTGATATATGACTTGTTCATTTAAGTGCCATGTGAAAGACTTTTATATTTAAATTAATATTTCTACTCCATTAACTCTAGGGGGCACTTATTTGCAATGCAGATGTTTTCAGGCCTTATTTTGTGTAACAAATGGGTAATTCTCATGACACTGAGCTTGAACCACAGTAGTGAGAATTTCTTTTTTTTTTTTTTTTTTACACAATAGATATACATGTGCTCCATCTTGGAAATAAAGATTACAAAAGGATGTAATTTATTTTAAATTTGTAAAGAATTTTCTGGTTAAAGTCTCATTACCACAACACATCCAGCTTCAAAATTATGACTATTAAATGTAGTATTAGCAAATTAAACAATTTTAAAATTTCAATATTATATGTTGTACCCAAAACCCAATAGTAAATAAAAATAAATTTGATGTTCCAAACATCACTATCTGGACAATAGAATGAAACAAATCTGGTGTCCATCAAGCCATTTCTCTGTTTTGCAACACTTTTTGGCTGCCTTTTCAAAACGCAAAACATTTGTGAAGACTTATTCTGCTAAAATGCATCAGCAAGAGTATAAGTTAAAATAAGGATACTTAGATACTTGCCACCTCAATTGGTTTTACTAAAAATGTTGTAGTCGTGTCTAAATCCATTTCAGACACTTTGCATTCATTACCGCAACGGATGCTACATTTGTTAGACAATGTATTTAATGATAAATCTTGACAACTATTAGTTTTTACATGTCTCTGTAAGATGAAGCAATAATTTTTGCTCACTAGTTGTAATGAGTCAGCGGAGTTGGGATCCATGTGCAGCTTATTAACAGTAAACATAGTAATATAGACAGGCAGGGGTCAATCACCAGCAATAATAATATCCAAGGTAAATCAGAGAGATATCAAAACAGGCAAGAGGTCAGGGCAGGCAATCACAGGTAATATCCAGGTAAACAAAGCAGTAACAGTAAGCAGGCAGCAAAGGGTCAAAACAGGGTAAACTGTCCAGGATCATACACAGGTTAGGCAGTAAATACAGATAACACTCAGAAATGTCAGCCGGGGCAAAAACAAGACTTCACAAAGACAGAGAGTGAGAGTGAGTCTTAAATAGCTGAGTAGATAGGCAACAGGTGAGGAGCTAATCAGTGCCAGGTACAGGGATTATGGGAAATGGAGTCTGGAGAGTTAGAGTCAATACTCAGGTGATGGAGCCCTCTGGTGGTGAGCGGGAGGAACTACAGAGGCGGGATTCGTGACACTTGTAATGGGTGCCCCTATTATTAGGGTTAACATTTGTATAATTGTTTTGGTAATGAGAAACTATTCTGTTTTATCTATTTTAACTTAAAAATGTATTTTTAGTTCCAAGATGAATGCTTTTTAATATTAATAATACATTATATTGTTATCTAGGTCAAAAGAGAGAGAGAGCTGCTGCTGAAGTTAGACGCAATATTAAGAGATACAAGCATATTGGCCAAAACCATGTTTTGATATTTTTGTATGTTACCTTTTCCATTTATGTTGTTTTATGAATCGTTTTGTGCCTCATAATTGTTTTACTTTATATATATTTTCTTAAAATTCTATGATGAGCTGCTTATGTGACAACTTACCTTATATAGTGAGTAAGCATGTGTTGCTATTGGGGCAAGTTGTCACAAAGCTTTAGCTTTTTTCCTGAGCAATAATAGTGAAAATGTTCATAAGCTTTTTTGTAGCCAAAACTTTAAGGTATGTGGCAATGCAGGAGTTGAGAAGTTAACTCAAAAATACCCCCTACCCTGAGAAATATTCACTGCAGTAAAAAGTGTGACAACTAGCCCCAGTCTCCCCAGTAACAAAATAATTAAGTACAATTAAAATAAAATTAAACATATTCATGTTGTCTGTCTTGCCCATTTTTAATTAGACCTAAAAGTTATAAATAATATAAATTATTAGAAATAATTATAAATAAATGTATACTTACAGTTCTCATTTACAAAATGTCTCCATTTGTGACACCAATAAATAAATAATTAAATAAATACATAAATAAAACTTATGCATGTCATAATAAATGCTTTCAAAATTAAGAAAAAATATAAATTGTATATTCATGTATAAAAAAATGGAAAAATTGCAGTAATGAAATGTCCATCAGTGATGATCTCATTCTCCATCCATCAATATTTTTTCCTAAAGATTTTTATTTTATTTTATTTATTTATTTATTTATTTTGAATGAAGCACAACACCTTTGGTGTTGACTTTCAAAATGGCTACAAAATAAGTACAATTTTCTCTTGTCAGTCAGAACATGATTTTTAGCTAAAATATGTTCTTTTCCGTATTTTTATTTATTTTTATTTTTTATTTTTTTAAGTTTAAAAGTATATTTTTAAACCAGTATATAATTATCATTAGAGTCATTAGCTTCTCTACTGTTAGCAAAACATTCTGAGGTCTCTCATCCTCCTCACTAGGCCCTGTGGCAGAGATCTGTTTCTGTAAAAATTTAATCAGTGATCTATATATGGAAAAAAAATATATATATTGCTAAAATTGAACTTTTTAATTAATTTTTTGCTGAGTCATTAGCTTCTCTGTTAGCAAAACAAGTTTCATTATAATAAAAATAAATAATAAATAAAATCTTAACCTACTCAGACACGAGCGTGACTTCTGTTTGCGTTTTCCATTTCCCTCATTTCCCTTTTTGATTTGTAAATAGTAGCACCTAATAAACAAGCAAGTGTAGTGAGACAGACTACTGTCTTCTAGTTTTCCCCTTAATTTTGTAATTTGTGTATAATTGCGACTTTTCTTTATGCATAATATTAATTTTAATGCGACTTGCATTATGCAGTGTGCATAAGAACAGCACATCCATCTGCTCTATTGCATCACGCCCCTCAGTATTAGGTGGATTTGTATAGCCTATCAGTGTGCGTTCGTGGGGTATATTAGGGTGGCTACGTGCCGCCTAGATGCGCGTCATGGTCTAATGACCGTGCTCATAATTTTAATACACTTAAGTGATGGAATGAGCGTACAGTGCCCATCTGACTTATCTCATGTTAAAATAAACAAACATATTTTTCTACTTTGGTATTCACGTCTCTTGCCCTTTTGTTTTGAAACAACGAACCTGTGTGCCCTTTTCTATTTGGGACTGGGTTAGTATTTCCCTGTTAATTACAGGGTGGCGTAGTCAGCTTTTCTATAGGTTTTCCATCTAACATATTAGCATCTGCAGCATTCTCCCCACTCCGCTACAATCTGGCGTAGTCGGCAGGATGTTTTCATAATTGGTCAGAGGCGTGGATCCATTAATATTATTCTTTATCTGTGTGATTGAATATAGGCTAATGGTATTGTGTTATTTTGTATTTTTATCAGAAAACAAAACAGCAGCATACGGTGGTGAGTGTTTGTGCCTCTAGTTATGAAGGGGTTGTTGCAAGAACTGGATTGTCTGGTAGCACACTTTAATGAGGGGTTGCGTCAAGCACAAACTCTAGTGATACTACCAGATCCCAGTGTAGCTCCCTTAGGGGTAAGTGAGGAGGTTAATGCCTGTATGTGGGCTCCTCATCTCGGGGGTGTTGACCACGCCTTTTCTGGCCACTTCGTGAGGTATGCGCAGGGGGAGATCAGGTATGGGTTGGGTGTGGAAAAGGGGGACCCAGATCAGCTATTGCCCTTCACGGGTTTTCACTGGCTGACATAGCTCTGCAGGAGGGTTATAAAAGTTTGCCTAATTCAGTTTTGTTCTCACTCGGCAGTAGAGTTCCAGTTTGGGTGGGAAGTCCATTAGACTAGGAGTCTTTTTATCGTTTACCCGCATTTTTTTATTGGGGGTGGTTTAAGTGCCCTGCTTGGTAGACTTGTGATTCACTTGTTTCTACGATACAGAACTGACTTTCTTGAACACTGTGACGTATAGGGTCAGGATTGGTTATGGCGTGAAGCAACCAATACGTAAGCTGTACCACAGTTGGGTCTTGAGATGTTCTGGGGGGTGGGGTCAAACTACTCCCAATGCTGGTCGTTGGTTATGGCGTCAAGCTGCCAGTGTTTAACTGTATGGTATTTTCTTGGAATGCGTTTATATGGGGTCAGGATTGGTTTTGGCATCAATCCAATGCCTTAGCTGTGTCCTAGCTGTTCCTTGAAGTGTTATAATGTGCCCCCCAGGGACACATTATTCCATTTCTGTTAGTCACATGTCTGTGAAACTTGTTCAGTTTATGTCTTAGTTGTTGAATCTTTTTATGTTCATACAAATATTTACACATGTTAAGTTTGCTGAAAATAAAAGCAGTTGAAATTGAGAGGACGTTTCTTTTTTTGCTGAGTTTATAACCCTGTGCAGGCCCTCATCCAGCTAATATTACTTATGCATTCCCATTGCTTCAAAAGCCAAAGGAATTTGCACCCCAATAATCTGATGAAACCACAGGAATATATGACAAACTAAACAACGTGTACAATGCTGCAGTGGTGTGGGCTGTAAAGATGGTGTGACTGTGTGCTGTTATCCTAGTGACCACAGTTCAATTCTGCCTTATGTCCCACTTTTTTTCCCATCTGATTTCCTGTTTCCACTCTTAATATTTCCTTTAATACTACTTAAAATAATAGAGAAAAATTAATATAAATGTTGATTTCATCACAGTGATTTGGTCGTGATGAATGTCGGGGAGTGCAGAAAAGGGTTTGATCCGGAAGCGGGGTCTGTCGTTCGCACTCGTTCCCACGGCTCAGCGTTGCTTGTGTGTAGATTGCATCACTGTATAGTAATATTGTAGTAACCATGTTTTTTGGCAAAAACCATAGTTTTAATGCAATTAACCATGGAGTTACTACAGTAATGGTTAATTTTGTGGTTACTGTAAATTTACAACAAAATACCAGGATAAAACTATAGTTACTGAAGTAAGACCAAAGTTTTTTTCTTCTAAAGGAAGGTTAGGTTTAGGAGTAGGGGTTAATGTAGTGTGTCTGTGGGACTCTAAATAAACACAATAAACACACTGCAGTGATGCCCATATATTGTATGTCAGTTTTTAAATATGAGTGCAAATAGTATCTGCCACTTTTTGCACTGGGGTGGAAATACAGTAGCATCTGCCTTTAGTGTATTCTTATACTGTAGGTAAAGTAATTTCTTTCCCACTAGCGTCACCTAACAGAATTGCACAAAAGAAAAAACACTCTTTTCAAACAGGCTTCGTGAACACTCCTCCCATCCGCCATTGGTCAAACAGATAGTTTCACCCCAAACTCACGCTATTGGTTGAACCAATGTTTCTGTGTTGGGTTGGTCGAGATGCTCAAAAAAACAGAGTAGTGTTTTGAAAGCACCACAGAGTCACAGTGTTCACCCTTTTAGTAGCAATTAACCTATGCTTTCCTTACTTATCGTTGTCTCTGCATATTAAGCGGGGATAGGAGAAAATATTTTAACATTGAAAAAATTAACGTCACCTTTAAAGCTGAGCACTGGGAAGAAACTCATATCAAAAGAATAGTGAAAGAAACTGCAGTCTTTAGAGTTCAATGAGTCCAATTTCTTATGACATCACTTAGTATTTTCTACAGTATATGTCTATTGATTTTAACTGCCAAACTGCATGATGCAAGATTTTAATATGACACAGATGATGTGCCTGAAAATAAAGGAATGGACTAAGACGGCCTGACCAAACGGATCAGAATCCGACGTCTTCAACATGTGACATCATGAAGCAAACATGGAATGTTTCGTTTTGGATTTGTATGAGAGTGGAAGCAGATTTTAAATCCCCATTTCAGTGAATCTGAAAAAAAAAAAAAAAAAAAAAGAAAGATTAGGAGGGGGGAGTAAGCAATCAGTGAGAATAAAAAAAAAAAAAAAGCTTTAAAGGAACTTAAGTGAACATTGCATAAAGCTCTTTAAAATCTTTTGAGTGGACATAGAGTAGCTCTACAACTGAACGCAAAGACGAGAAGGAAAAAGAAAACTAAAATATAGATATCTGATTCATGGTCATTTATAATAAAATGCTTGATTTTGGTTTATGGAAAGTAAACCTGACATGTAAATGGTATATAAGTGTACGATGTTGGAAGAACTGTAATTGTAAAAGATTTAAATCCAAACATCTGGGTTATAAACTTAATTACTTGTGCCATGATGAGATGTCAGTATAAGCAGAATCTTAAGTACTATAGATTTATTTCTCAGTATATGATTTGCAGTCTTCTCTGGTAAATTCTGCTATACAGGACATGCTTATGTGCAACCACATACATTATTTGTGTGTCTGTATGTAACTGTAGCCAGCTGGTACGTGATTGTGCAGTAAACCTCAACTCTACAAGGCCTTAAGAGATACACTAGTGACTAAAGCTAGAGCCATGGATTTTCTGGCCTCCTTGCTATAGCGCATCCGACTCCCATGCCGGGGATTGCCGGTTTGAATCCCACTCTGGGCAGATCGATTAGGACCGGTGACATGTATACAGTTATCAGTGTCGTCTAGTGAATGTGTAATGCATAGCATGTCTCATGAAGTCATTGCAAATGTGCAGTATAGGGGAGACCGGGCTAGTTGTCACACACCGAAGTTGTAACAAGAGTTATAGCTCAGTAAATGTAATGTTTCAAGTCAAAAGTCCAATTATAAAAATGTGTGTGTTTTTTTGTTTTTTGTTTTTTTTTTTTTTTGCTTGCAGAGGTTTTGTATGTTGGGTTCAAACTCCTATTTTAAACTTTAAATAAAAATACAAATCTTATTAAAAAGTCTAAAATTAAATTCATCATACTCCCATTGCATCATTAATTTCTGCTTATTTATTATTTTAATGTTTTTATTTGAATAACAGTTTTGATTCTGATGCTGCTTGATTTTTTGCGCATTGTGTTGATTTATTAATGTATAAAACAGCAATAAAGTAAATATAGAGATGCGGTTTTCTGCTTGTTTTAAATGTAGCCTACATGAAGTATAACTCACATAGTGCAACTGTAATACAGTAGTAGGAACATTTAAGTAATTGAAATTAACCAAAATGACAATATGAAGGGAAATAATGAACAAATAGGAATTTTTGTCATTAACATGCAGACCTAACTGTCGGGCAAAAAAAAAGAACACAATAAAATCACACTAGCATACATTCAAATAAGGGTCAATTATATAAAAAGGTAGATTTTAACCCAAAAGTGAAACAGTTCTTTGGACAAGGGTAATTTTAATAAATGTAAGGTGGGGCATGTTATCATATTTTTATTGTTTTAAATGTTACAAATTTCAACAATTTATTCATTTGAATATTTGTTGGCCAAACAATAGTTTGATATGTTATGCTACATGTTAACTTTTTACTGTTCCATAAATTGTTTTGTTCCATTATTTTACTGTTTATAGTTTGCAGAAAAGCCTATAATAGGCTGTTTAACAGCCATTTCCATTGTGACAACAAGCCCTGCAATGGGCATGTGTTCAATAAGCAGTATTTCCTGGGCAATAATGGTGGAAATGTTCGGAGCATTTTGTAGCCATGATTTCATAATAATAACTAGACCCACTTTCCCCAATATACCTAAATATGGCTAATTTGGCTTGTTGTGAAGAACAGCATGAGAGGGTGAGTGACTCATCTTAATTCAGACACAATTAATGTGTCCAAATTAGTCATGCTACATGTATCATGCTCAACTAACTGTCAGGATAATTGTGCCGATGCACTTGGTTTTGATATAATTAATTTCCCATCTGGTGAATAGAGAATAGGAACTGAGATACTGTATGTGAAGATGGTACACAATAAAAACATTCACTTTTGTCCAGAAGAATGACTTTAGATGTGTAACCATAATATAAAGAACCAAGGCTATCAATTGTGTTCTGATTGTTGGTAGGGAATTACATCACTTGCATATGAAGGATTGACTTGACACTGATTCTTCTACACTGGGAGCCAATAAGACTCATTTGAAATGAAACATGACACCTAGTAACATTTTAAACTTATACTAAAGGCACTGCTGTCAACACTGGCTAAACCAATGGCGTGAGTTTGGGAAGGGACTACCTGTTTACTATCTGACCAATGGCAGACAGGGGGAATGTTTGGGAAAACTGAAAAATAGTGAAAATAGTGCTTCTTTTTGCAATTCTGTCTGGTCACACTAGTGGTGCAGAAATTACACCTTTAAACTAAAGTTTATTATTTAGACACATCATAAAAAGACCAAATACAGGCAAAGTCAGGTCAACAAAGTAAACCTTTTTAGACAGACAAACTTGTTAATATATTATTTAATTTTCTTTATCTATTTGAAAATCACAGCAGCACACAAACTTAATAAAATACTAAATTCAGGCAAGAGAAAAAGGTGATCAAGCAATAAACCAAACCTTTAAGCCGACCATACCCCTGTATTTATATTCCTAAATTAAATTAAGAAACATCACATTCATTAGAGCTACAAAATCACTGTTTAGGTCCTAACTGGACCCTTGAGCGCAAACACCCTGTGTGTTGTCAAAAGCAAATCCCCATCTCTTTAATGAGATGTATTAGCAGCATATTGGACTTATCAGTGTGACCCAGAAAGATGAAATGGAGGAGTTAATCCCCTGTGTCAGCCCGTCTTCAGAGGAAAATGTCTGTCGCTCTGTGGCTTCCATCCCTTGGGATGAAATTACTGTGGGGAAATTCAACAAACCTACACTGCGATCTCAACTTCACTTGATGAAATCAGAGCCTTGGAAACACAGAGATTCTTTAAGACAAGCTTGTTTGATAATTCAGACCATAATGATGTAAAAACTATTTATTGCAATGCAGGCATAATATGCATAACCATGCACATAGAGCACACACAATGTAAAATTTTGCAGTCATTTCTTACAATAAAAAACAGTATTTACAATTTTTATGGAAATCAATACAAGCTAGGCAATTTTTTATTTTATTTATTTATTTATTTGGTTAAACAACAAGTTAATGAAAAATTTAATAAATAACCAACCATATAATGCTGCATTGTGGAATAATGGTGCAAATAACTGTTGTTTTTTGTTTGTTTTTGTTTTTTAAGTCATCATTACAGTTATTAGTGTTCTCTTTGATTAGGAACTAATTTACTAGACATGCAAATTATATATACTGTATATACTGTATACATATATATGATATATGGTAACATCTATGTTTTAAAAATAACAGTGGCTGGTAAAATTGGGCATACCCTGATGTAAAGTCATGTTGTCCATGTTAACAGTGATTTTGAGACTTGTTGCATTTTAGTTTTTGCTTTGAATTATAATGCACTGTATTTATAAAGTAGCTCACTCACCAAATGTGTTACAAATTGCAGAGTCAATAGACATTTTTTTTAATAAAAGAAAGTTAGCAATAGGATTGTTCCTTTATTTAACTGGTTCAAAGAAGGCTACATTTGGGAAAAGAAAGATTTAGATATTTCCTTGCAGTTTCTTTGTTTTCTGCAGTTGAAGTTGTTTTAAAATAAATGTAGTTATCTGCTGTACATGTCTGATTTCAACTGATGTGCTCTGGATGTGGCTTTTTAAGGTGAGCCTTTTGTTTTTGTAATCAGGCACACAAAATGTAGATTTATATGTAGATTTAATTTATCTGCAAATATATTGGGTATTGGCCTCCAAATATAAGGTGTTATTGGTTATCGTATCGGCCAAAATGTCCATATTGGTTCATCCACAGACATTAGGGTACAATTATGTACCCAAAATGAGTTATACATTTTAACAAAAAAAAAAAGGAACACAAAACTTCCCCTTGAGGGTATCACCCCAGTGATGGCCCTTGTACTTTAAAGGGTACCTTTTTTTTCTGAGAGTGCAAGATGGTGGATGAAGCGAGAGAAATGTATTTATTTATTTAAACTGGTTTTACTTATTTTGATTTTACTTATACTCCATTCCACCCTAAAAAGTATTGATAAAAAATGGTTTAATAAAAGCTATTTTTCCCAAAATATGTGTGTAACATTGAGGCTGAAGAGCAGAAGCAGACGAGATGACGAAAATGTGTAAAGAACCCAAGTGCAGTTTATTTCCAAGGTGCAATAAATCCAAAAACATGAATACCAAACGTGAAATAACTCCAAAGTGAAAACAAAACAAAACTTAAACATGAACTTAACTAGACTTTACTTGAGAAAGACTTGACTACAACATTACCACAAACAAGACCTGACCAAGAACACAGGCAAACAAGAGGGTTTAAATACACAGACTAGGGTAACAAGATAACAAGATAACCAATAACAAGACTGAACCTATAACATAACGACCAATGACAGAAGATAAATGAAACATGAACCAATAACAAGACAAGACTAATAAACCAAAGACCAATAAGAACAAGACACATGAAACATGAGGGAAACAGGAAACCACATGACTAAGACACATGACAAGAAACAGGAACAGGAAGCAAAACAACTAAATTTAAAAATAAAACACATGAAAACAAAACATGAACAAAAACACATATAGACGTGACAGATCTGCCCCTCCACGGGCGGCTCCCAATGCCTAACATTAAACAAACAACAACAACAGTTGTCAGACATGGCGACTTGGCACGGTGGGTCAGACATGGCAACTTGGCATGGTGGGTCAACATGTCTTGGCATGGCACGGCGTGAAAACAAGGCTTGATGAAGAAGACGTGGCGACATTGCATGAGGAGGCTTCAGCCGCTGCCTCTGGGACGGACGAGGCTTCAGCCGCTGCCTCTGGGACGGACGAGACTTCAGCCGCTGCCTCTGGGACGAACGAGGCCTCAGCCGCTGCCTCTGGGACAGACGAGGCTTCAGCCGCTGTCTCTGGGACGACTAAGGCTTCAGCAGCTGCCTCTGGGACAGACGAGGCTTCAGCCGCTGTCTCTGGGACGACCGAGGCTTCAGCCGCTGCCTCTGGGACGGACGAGGCTTCAGGCGCTGCCTCTGGGATGGTAGAGGCTTCAGGCGCTGCCTCTGGGACGGTAGAGGCTTCAGGCATTGCCTCTGGGATGGCAGAGGCTTTAGAGGCTGGCTCTGGGTCTGTGGCACGCGTGACAAACTCTGATGTGGTTGCCATGGTGGAGGACTCTGGCCTGGTGACGACTGTAGGAGTATTGAGGTCGTTATCAGCTGCTCCTACCGACAATGGTGAACCACTTAACCAAAGGGCATAATCGATGTATTGAGCCTGAGTACAATTTATCCATCCGCCAGGCATCACAGAATATATGTGTTAATTTAATCCTGCTTGGAAGAAGTCCTTGAATGAGACTTCGCCAAAGTCTATCAAGTGACACAGCTCACAAAAGTCTTTAACAAAGTCTCCAAGGGGACGATCCCCTTGGTGGAGACGCAGGAGGCAAACTGCTGGGTTCAACTTGATCAGTCAGGCTTTCTGTAACGTTGAGGCAGACAGAGCAGGAGCAGACAAGATGATGAAGTTGTGTGAAGAATCCATCCATAAAGAAAATGGCAGAATACTTCTTGCTTCTTGTGCTATTAAACCTAATCCCTCATTTAAAATGTAACAGTCCTCTCCTAGTTTCATTGATGCAAAATCAACAATGACTTTGTCATATCTGCCCAGCAATCACATGGCTGATACTAATTTTCTCAAGACCACTGAGGCAATCCTGTGTCATGATGTACCTATACTGTTGATCATGGTTATCTTATGTTTATTCAGAATGTAAGAATGCATTATGAACATCCAATATCCTAACTATATAGCCTTTAAGACAGAGTAACCTGTCAGGAACAACTCGGGGCACCTTTCTCCCATCGCAATCTTGCAAGTTTTGTGCCTCACAGACTGTGCCTGGGGCGGGGTGGCATGATTCAAGGCACCTTTCTCCCATCGCGATCTTGCAAGCTCGGGGTGGGGGCGGGGTGGCACAATTTGTGGCACCCTTCTCCCATTGCGATCTTGCAAGCTCTGTGCCACACAGAGTGTGTGGCGGCAGGGTGGCACGATTTGGGCTACCTTTCTTCCATTGCAGTCTTGCGAGCTTGGGGTGGGGGCTGGGGTGGCACGATTTGGGGTACCTTTCTTCCATTGCAGTCTTGCGAGCTTGGGGTGGGGGCTGGGGTGGCACAATTTGGGGCAACTTTCTCCCATGGCGATCGAGCCAGGGGCGGGGTGGCACAATTCAGGGCACTTTTTTCCCATCGCGATCTTGTGAGTTCTCTGCGGGCTGGGGCGGCCGAGCAGGTACCCTGTCGTGCCGCCCCAGAGAGCATTGCCACCCTAGGGGGCTACCTATATCACCTTTTATTACCTATGCCAGGATCTGCTACTGCTGTCAATACAATTTTAACTTGTATTAAAGGGATAGTTCACCCAAAAATGAAAATTCTTTCATTTACTCACCCGCATGCCATCCTTGATGTGTATGACTTTCTTTCTTCTGTAGAACACAAATTGTGATATTTAGAAGGATATTTCAGCTCTGTAGGTCCATACAATGCAAGTTAATGGGTGCCGAAATTTTGATGCTCCAAAAAGCACATAAATCATCATAAAAGTAATCCATATGACTCCAGTGTTTTAATATATATTTTCTGAAGTGATATAATAGGTCTGGAAAAACAGAGAAACAGATCAATAGTTTAGTCACTTTCTGCTTGAAATTCTTCTCCCTGCCCAGCAGGGGGCGGTATGCATGAAGAATGTGAATCACCAAAAACACAAGAAGAAGAATGTGAAAGTGATCTGTTTCTCACCCACACCTGTCATATAACTTCTGAAAATATGGATTTAACCACTGGAGTCTTATGGATTACTTTTACGCTGACTTAAGTGATTTTTGGAGCTTCAAATTTTTGGCACCCATTCACTTGCATTGTATGGACCAAAAGTGCTGAGAAATTTTTCAAAATATAATCATTTGAGTTCAGCAGATGAAAGAAAGTCATACACATCTGGGATAGTATGAGGGTGAGTAAATGATGAGAGAATTTTAATTTTTGGGTGAACTACCCCTTTAAACCTAAAACACTCCTTTTAAGAATAAATATCTATGAATTATTGTAAAGTCTTAAAGCAGTGCTGGTTTTGATGGTAATGTCTGCTCTGAGTGCTGTTCTCACTTCATTCTCAAAAGTTTGAACAAAACATCCCAATCTTTTTACAGATTTGCAAACTGCTCTATCGCCTTGATTCTTCACACTTTTGTCCCATGATTAATATACAGCCCCAAACTCTTTTGTTTTTTTATCTCCACTCATAATGTGAGGTTCAGCAGCCATCTCTGTTGTGTGTGTGTTTTTGAAAGTAGCTCTTGACCTCCTTCTGTTTTTCCTCTTCCCGCTTACAATACACAGTACACATTTACCTGCCTATTTCGAGAAAAGTTTCTAAGTCTGAGGTGTGAAAAATTGGGGCTCAACTAGGTGGGTTTCATGACCTTTAAGACTTCTATACATAATATGTACCTCTGCAGAGCTGTTCAGCCTATACGTCAATTTGTAAGTGTAAAAGATGAAGCGAGAAGCAGTTTTCCTTCTTAAGGTGAGGCTTTATTTTTCCCTCTTCACCACACCACTTTACAGTTTACCTTTAAGCACTAAACTAAACATTAACACACACTGCTTTCACAAATAAACTTTCACTACTAAAAAATCCTTGCTCTGGCTCGGCTCTGTCGTGTC
This sequence comes from Myxocyprinus asiaticus, assembly GCF_019703515.2. Taxonomy (NCBI): domain Eukaryota; kingdom Metazoa; phylum Chordata; class Actinopteri; order Cypriniformes; family Catostomidae; genus Myxocyprinus; species Myxocyprinus asiaticus. Next base: position 56,607,274 of record NC_059347.1, read on the forward strand.
CAGTCTCTCTCCCTGACTAAGTGCTGTGTCGCTCTATTTATGCCGCTCTCCCCGTGCTCACTGAAATTAGAGACAGGTGTCAGACATAATTTAGCTCAGGTGTAAGTGCCCTTACCGCTTTCTCTCTCTCCGGAGAGATGCTTGACCACGCCCCCGCTGCCACATATCCCCACCGCCCGACTCAGGCCGGGGCGGTATCCGGCCTGCCTACCACTCCCCCCCATTCCTGGAAAGGAAGTCGGCGACAGCCATCTGCGCCCCCGGTCTGTGGACCACCTTGAACTTAAACGACTGAAGAGCCAGATACCAACGGATGATCCGGGCATTAGTATCTTTCATGCGGTGGAGCCACTGGAGTGGGCCGTGATCCGAGCAGAGGGTGAAGGCCCACCTCAGCAGGTAGTATCGGAGAGTGAGGACCACCCACTTGATGGCGAGACACTCCTTTTCCATGGTGCTGTACTTAGTTTCCCTTAACGAGAGCTTACGGCTAATGTACAGCATCAGGCGCTCCTCCCCCTCCACCACCTGCGAGAGTACGGCCCCAAGCCCCCTGTCTGAAGCATCTGTCTGTAAAATAAAAGGGTGAGAGAAGTCAGGTGAATGTAAAAGCGGCCCCCCGCAAAGTGCAGCTTTAACCTGCATAAACGCCTGTTGGCACTGCTCCGTCCACTGGAACGGATCTGGAGCTCCCTTTTTAGTGAGATCAGTCAGCGGGCAGGTGACGTCCGAATAATTAGGTACGAACCTTCTATAATAGCCAGCCAGCCCCAGGAACTGTCTCATCCCCTTTTTGGTCTTGGGTCTCGGGCAGGTCGCAATCGCCGCTGTCCTGTCAATTTGGGGACGCACCTGCCCGTGGCCCAAGTGGAACCCCAGATACCGTACCTCCACCCGTCCAATTGCGCACTTCTTCGGATTCGCTGTGAGTCCTGCCCGGCGCAGCGATCTCAGAACCGCCCTCAGATGTTGCATATGCCGCTATAAATAATGATGTCATCTAAATAGGCAGTGGCGTAGGTTGAATGCAGTCTGAGGATTTGGTCCATGAGACGCTGAAACGTAGCCGGAGCTCCAAACAAACCGAACGGAAGTGTCACAAATTGGTGTAATACAAACGGTGTGGAGAAGGCGGTTTTCTCACGGAAAATTGGTGTCAAGGGGATCTGCCAATAACCCTTCGTCAAATCCAATGTCGAATAAAAACGAGCAGTGCCCAACCGATCGAGCAACTCATCAACGCGAGGCATTGGATATGCATCAAATTTAGACACCGCGTTGACTTTCCTATAATCCACACAGAACCGCACAGACCCCTCGCTCTTGGGCACTAGAACAACTGGGCTGGACCAATCATTGTGGGATTCTTCTATTACCCCTATATCAAGCATCGCATCCAATTCTTCCCGAACAATTTTCTTTTTGTGTTCGGGTAATCGATAGGGGCGGCTACGTACCACCACCCCCGGCTCGGTCTCGATGTGGTGATGGATGAGGTTTGTGCATCCCGGTAGAGGGGAGAACACATCTGCAAACTCCTGTTGCAACCTAGCAACCTCCGCGAGTTGGCTCGGTGAGAGGTGGTCTCCGCAAATGACTGGGGTGAACTGTTTATGTTTTGAACTCACCTCCGGTCCGAGCTCCGCCTTCTCGGGAACTACCATGGCCAACGTCACGGGAACCGCCTCCCTCCACAATTTCAGGAGATTGAGGTGGTATATTTGACGAGCGTCCCCTCTATCGGTTCGTTTAACCTCATAATCGAGATCTCCCACTCGTCGTGTGACCTCAAAGGGTCCTTGCCACTTGGCGAGTAATTTAGAGCTCGATGTGGGAAGCAATACAAGTACTTTATCTCCTGGTGCAAATTCCCTTAGCTGAGTTCCCCTGTCACACAGTCGGCGCTGTCGTTCTTGAGCTTGGAGCAAATTCTCCTGTGTTAGTTGTCCCAAAGTGTGGAGTTTTGCTCTAATATCAAGAACGTACTGAATTTCATTTTTACTGTTTGAAGGTCCCTCCTCACAGGCCTCTTGCAATACATCAAGCACGCCACGTGGGTGTCGCCCATTCAGCAGCTCGAATGGGGAGAAGCCAGTGGAGGCTTGCGGGACCTCTCGTACTGCAAATAACAGGGGGTCGAGTCATTTATCCCAATTTCTAGAATCATCGTGCACGAACTTACGAATCATGTTTTTGAGGGTTTTATTAAATCGTTCCACCAGGCCATCCGTTTGAGGATGGTATACACTGGTGCGAATCGATTTAATATTTAACAACTCGTACAGTTCGTGTAGTGTCCGTGACATAAATGTTGTGCCCAGATCGGTGAGGATTTCTTTCGGAATCCCCACCCGGGAGATTATTTTGAAGAGTGCCTCCGCAACACTGCGTGCTGAGATGTTGCGAAGAGGCACTGCTTCCGGATATCGCGTTGCATAGTCCACTAGGACCAATACAAAGCGATGTCCGCGTGCTGACCATTCTAATGGCCCGACGAGGTCCATTCCAATTCTCTCAAAGGGGACCTCGATCAGAGGGAGAGGGCGCAATGGCGCTTTTGGGGTGGCCGGTGGGTTAACCAGCTGGCATTCGCGGCATGCCGCACACCACCTGCGAACATCGCCGCCAATGCCCAGCCAATAGAAACGGGCTATTAGATGGTTCAGTGTTTTTCTTTCTCCTAAGTGACCCACCATGGGATTATAATGAGCCGCCTGGAATACCATTTCCCGATGGCTCCTTGGAATCAAAAGTTGGGTTGTATCCTCTTTGGTACATGTGTCCTGTGTCACTCGATACAACCGCTCATTTATAATTGCAAAATAGGGGTACGAAAGGGCGATGTCAGGCTGGAGTCATTGACCATCGATGACTCTCACTTGGTCAAAGGCGTGTTTGAGGGTTTCGTCTCGTGACTGCTCCAAAGGGAAATCCCCGTCAGGGAATTCCCTGAGAAGGGGAGGGGCCGCAGCCTCTCCCCCTCTCTCGTCATCATGACGTGGAGCTGTCGAGGACGGCCCCGGCTCCGCCTCCCCTGCCAGAGCATCGCACATCACACATCTCCCTATTTTCATACAGGACCCATCTGCACAAATTCCCTTTAATAAAATTCTAAAGTCAGGCCAATCAGTCCCCAAAATCAGCGGATGGGTGAGGCGGGAACTAACCGCGGCCTCTACTCTATGCTTTTTCCCCCGAAATTTAATTGTCAGAGTCACCACCGGATAAATGTGAATATCCCTGTGTACACATTTCACCTTCACCGTTTTAGTTGTGTGCAATGCCTCGGGTTGAACCAGGCGTTGGTGGATAGTGGTTTGATTACAACCGGTATCCACCAACGCCTGGTGAGTACCCTCCTTGACACTTACCGGTATCCGGTATGTTCCGGCCCGGTCGGGGGCAGCCTGTGGGAGGTCAGAGACCCGCACCACCATCCCCAGCTCCATCAGAGGGCACTGATCTCGGAAGTGGCTCGGGTCTCCGCACCTCCAGCAGGCCGGCCCAGGCGCTACGCCTGCACTTGCATCGGCGGGCGCACCCCCCCTGAGGGGGAGAGTGGTGGGGCATTGGAGTAGGGGAAGGTGTCGCCTCCCACACCCGGGGAACTGGTCTCAGAGGCTGAGGTCCTCCTCGTCTGCGTGGGGCAGGAACGGGACCTGGAGAGAGAGCAGAACGAGAGGAGAGAGGGGAGGGGGAAGAAACAGAGGGAGGAGAGAAAATGTAGGAGGGTTCTTCCGCCCTCGGGATCGCCGCCATGTGGTCCTCCGCAAGTTGGATAGCTTCCTCCAACGATGCCGGGCGGTGGCACTGGACCCACTCCGCCGTCCTTTTTGGCAATCGATCTGTGAACTGTTCCAGTACCACCTGGTCGATAATTCCATTGACGTCGCGATCCACCACTAGCAGCCATCTTCGGCAGGCGTCACGGAGCCGCTGGGCAAAGGCAAATGGGCGGTCGGAGCTCTCCAACTTCAAGCTCCAGAAGAGTTGACGACTTTCCTCCGGAGTGCGACCAACCCGTTGCAGGATGGCTCTTTTTAAATCTCCGTAGGCCAGGAGGCTCGACACTGGCAGTTGTTGAGCCACGAGCTGGGCTTTCCCGGACAATAGTGGGATCAGTCGGGCTGCCCATTGGCCGAGCGGCCAGCCCCAGATCTCGGCGGTCCGCTCAAACAAATCCAGGAAGGCCTCAGGGTTGTCCGCCGCCCCCATTTTCTGTAATGCTGGCGGGGGTAACGGCATGGGAGTGTCCAGGGTCGCGGCTGAGGACGCCTCCTGGCTGAGGGGGCTCCAGATCGCCTGCCGGTCCTCGGCTTGAGCATGCAGGAGCTCGACAAACCGGCGGTCTTGATCTTGTCGGAGCTCAAGCAGCGTCTGTTGGTGTAGGCTCTGATGTAGGCTGGCGAGGGCTCGGAGGATCTCCGCCAACTGGGAGGACTCTACGGGACGACCTCCATCCATCTTCGACCCAAACTTCAATTCCCGGGTTTAGGCACCAGTGTAAAAGATGAAGCGAGAAGCAGTTTTCCTTCTTAAGGTGAGGCTTTATTTTTCCCTCTTCGCCACACCACTTTACAGTTTACCTTTAAGCACTAAACTAAACACTAACACACACTGCTTTCACAAATAAACTTTCACTACTAAAAAATCCTTGCTCTGGCTCGGCTCTGTCGTGTCCAGTCTCTCTCCCTGACTAAGTGCTGTGTCGCTCTATTTATGCCGCTCTCCCCGTGCTCACTGAAATTAGAGACAGGTGTTAGACATAATTTAGCTCAGGTGTAAGCGCCCTTACCGCTTTCTCTCTCTCCGGAGAGATGCTTGACCACGCCCCCGCTGCCACAGTAAGCAAACAAAGAAGACTTATTCGCCATGGGTTCCCTCTGGATTTTCCTATGAGGTTTATAATGGGCGTTTTGGATTTATGAGAAAAATAAGGTCTGTGATAAACATTACATAAAGATACGCCGACGTTTTGTTCTACAACATAAATTACACATTTTCATATCTCAAATATGAATTTTATGAAAAAGAAAGTTGGTTCAATACAGCTGCAAAATTCACATTCGGGGTATGACTGTGTAATTTATGTTGTAGAACAAAACTTCCACGTGCCTTCAAATAATTTTTAGCACATACCTTATTTTACTTATAAATGCAGAACTGCCATTCTAAAAACCCAGAATTCTCTCACAAACTATCACAAATGCCAGATTATGTGAGTGCTTACCACCCCTCAAGAGGTATACAGAACCGATAGTATGTTAAAGTGCCGTCACAACAGAGATTTAGAAGGGAGATATTTGTTAATGATGAATGATTGGTCTGTTAGTAAGGCAAGAGATAATGTTGTAAACTCAGACAAGTCTGTGATCCCAATGGCATTTAAACTATTCCCTAAATTAAGATTGCAATCTAAACTGTAATATATATTGATAGTGACAGTCTAATAAAGCCTCTCTAGATGTGTTGCCCTATAGGGACTGTTTTCTCTCGTGCCATCTGATGCTTTACGTTGTGTTTCTGAACATCGTAATATACCAGTAAAATGACTTTTCATCATGTTATTTTAAATTAGGCCTTCAGCGTATTTCTACTCAAGTTTGGAGCAGATATTTTTTTTTTAAGAATATCACACAAATGTGGCTGTGAAATCCCCTGCAGTTACCATTCTTATTCTGGCTTACATATATCAATACTAAAACAGTAATTGCTTTCAAAGGAAGCTTTCCTGCAGCCTTCTATTAATAAATTAAATACTTAAAAGCCCACCCAATGAAATAAAGTGTTGCTCTCAGTTCAATGTTAGGTTAATGTCACAATATAGAACACAACAATCTGATTCAGGAAGTAGAAATCCCATTTATTTTCTCCATAGGTGAATTTATTTTTAAAAATAACTTATAAATCTTTAAAGACAAACCTACCGTGAGTTATAAGTTCATTAATCTATTGTATATGCTTCTGCTGAAGTCATCATTCTGTGCAATTTCAACCTCATTTTTAAAATCTCATATATAATAGCAGAATTCCTGGTGGAAAAACTACTCTACCCATAATCTTGAAAAGATATCTATCAGTCAGAGAATCAAACGAGCTCAGCAGCGACCACCCACTGCCTTGACGTGTGAGTCGGTCTCCCTGCACTCTCAAACTCTGATTATTTTGCAATAAAACTAAAATATATTGTTTTGTTTTTTACACGTATAAACAACAACTTAAAATCAATAGTATGTATTTCCATTGTATTTAATTTGATTACGTCATTCTCAATGCTTCATGGGATTGTAGTTCTATCCCTCTATAAAGACGGTAAGTACGCAATCTTGTACCTTTGTCTTTTTGTAAGATTTTCAAATAATTTTTTGCTCCAAATCAAAGTTTGTAATGTTGTGCCTCGAGCTGGCTGTCTGGCTGGTTTGGTTCATGGCTTAAAAATCTTTATAATAGAAAAAAATTATGGGAAAAAATACATCAGAAAGAAGGATAGCTAAAAAAAATAAAAATAAAAAAAAGTGTGCGGGCACTGTTGCAAGCTATTGTGGAAAAGCAATCTTTAAAAAACAATTCAGTTGGACCAAATTATTACCAGATTACAGTAGCAATACTAATTACTGAATATGTAAACAGACTGATCAAAATGCTTGGCTAGAAAATTAACAGCATTTAAACTTGATGGTGTCATAAACCACAAATATTGTCCAGAACCCCAAAAGTTAACTATTAAGGAAGTACAACATGGACATTTCTATTGAAGAAACTACAAGACAGCCTTGCTAAATCCTGCTATGGCTAAAGCCTTGGATTAAACCAAAGAAGTCTTACCTACATTTCACTAATAATAATCAGACATCAAACACAGTCACTCTACCATTGAGCATTTAATGGTTAAAATCTGTACTAATTCTTCTTGATCTGTTTCTTTTGGGTTTTTTTCTAGCCTGCTTTAGCAAGAAACTGGTAAATGCAACTAACATGATATGTGCAGTTTATAGTTCCTTGCTTTGGTAAGAAAACATCTGCTAAGACTATAAATGTTCATGTGAAATTACACAAATCCTGAGAAACTACGGAATCAGACTTCACTTTAGTTGTGATCTGCTGTATGGTTTCAGGCCTTGTCTGGAGCACAAGCTATTCACAGAAGACACATTTGCACTTTTTCCCCATGCCTTTTTTTTTTTTTTTTATGTTCGATGCAGCATGTAATTACTACCCTCAAAAGGTGTGAGAGCACAAATGCCACACAGCAGGAAAACTGGCATCTCTCTTACACACATTTAGTCTCGTGAGAATGGATTTAAGATGAAAAACCATCTCAGTTTATAATGATGTGTGAACAGTGGGAGCTTTCGCTCTCTCTCAAGAAGGCCACTCGAAAAAGCCTCCTGTCCAATACCTCCCTCATTCTCAAATTATTTTTACTTTGTATTGCCAGGCAATAACGACTGCCAGTGTCTAACAATGCAGCATGATGCAGTGTGGTTCTACTAGCACACACATTTTTTTTACGTTTACATTGACACTAATTTGTAAAATATTAGCGTACTGACAGTTTCTAAAGTGTAAACACTTTTACCCAACTTAGTCTTCATAGAATCATGTTACTAATACCTACAGACAGGGTTGGGAGGGTTACTTTTGATATGTATTCCACTACAGATTACAGAATACATGCTGTAAAATGTAATTTGTAATGTATTCCGTTAGATTACTCAAGGTCAGTAATGTATTCTAAATACTTTGGATTACTTCTTCAGCACTGGTAGATTTTTTTCACTTGTTTTGACTATAAAACTCTGCCAGTACAGTAAGACAAAATACTCATGTTAAAATACATTCTCTGAAAAACCTAAATATCTTATGCAGTGTTGTTTCTAAAACAAGATAAATCAAATTGATCTTGTTTTAAGGATTTTTAGATATTTTACAGGAAAACAATACAAAAATTATTATCATGAATATGACTTTTGCCCTAATATCAAAGGTCTTACTAGAAAAAAAGAAATTATGATCCAACGTGAATTTTCTTGATAAAAAAATATGATCGTGCCTGGTAACATGTGCATGTAAAATGGCTAGAAATAGCATTTTATCTTAGCATAAAGCTGACAATTTACACAAGGTTTATTTCTACTTCTGCTCCAAACTTACTTCAAACTTACTTCTCTGTCTGCTCGTATGAATGTAACACATCATAAGAAAGTGTTTCACCGCTGTTCAAATGCACTTTGGATCGCATCATTTATATGTATAAATGTTTTCCATCTGAAAGGACTAAATATTTTTTGTTTATTTATTTTTTTCCTTTTTTCACCCAATTTGGAATGCCCAATTCCCAGTGTGCTTTTTAAGTCCTCGTGGTCGCATAGTGATTCGCCTCAATCCGGGTGGCGGAGGATGAATCCCAGTTGCCTCCGCATCTGAGACCATCCACCCACGCATCTTATCACGTGGCTTGTTGAGCGCATTACCGAGAGACATACGGAGACATAGCGCGTGTGGAGGCTTCGCGCCATTCACCGCGGCATCCGCGCTCAACTCAATATTAAATGAAACAAATGACAATAAAATGCAAAGTAATCTCTTCAGTAATCAAAATACTTTTTGAATGTAACTGTATTCTAATTACCAATGATTTAAATTGTAACTGTAGTGGAATACAGTTACTTATATTTTGTATTTTAAATACGTAATCCTGTTACATGTATTCTGTTACTCCCCAACCCTGCCTACATGTTTGTATAGTTATTTTTATGAGGCTTATTCTACGTATCGCAGCAGTTTCCTGGTGTAATAAACACTAGAGGCGCTACAATAACAATTACTTTTATTTCCTTTTACGCAAACCACGAGTAAAATGGTAAATTATCAGTACATAAACACATAATTTTCGATCTGCCCCCACACAGCACATATCTTATGACATCTAAATTGGACTCAAGATGGCGCCGAGTATGACTGCTGCGTTGCAAGCTCCGACACAACATTGTAGTGTTTTGTTTGTTTTGTTTACAATTCGTATGTTTTTTTGTATTGTATGTTGTCTGCCTTATTGTCTATGACAGACAAACACTTTTGGACATTGGTTCAGCAATTACACACCATAAACCGGACTTCAAATTCCTCAATGCCGACCCGCTGTTTACAAACACGCCGGAGCCCTTTGTCTGGGCTGCCTGGCCGCGGAAACATGTGCCGTGCAACATGCCAAAATCCGCTACTGACCTTTTGATATTGACAACAAAACTATTCATAACTGTTTCAAAACAAATAAATGTTAGCATTCACAATTAATGTAATTTTAATGTAATTTTGGTAACTTTATAAAAAGGTTCCATTCGTTAACATTAGTTAATGCATTAGGAATCATGAACAAACAATGAACAATATATTTTTACAGCTTTTATAAATTGTAATGTTAGTTAATAAAAATACGATTGTTCATTGTTAGTTCATGTTAGTTCATAGTGCATTAACTAATGCTAACTAATACAACTTTTGATTTTAAAAATGTAATAGTATATGTTGTAACTAACATTAAGATTATTAGTTCATGTTAACTACAGTAATGTTGTTAAATAATGATAACAAATGGAACCTTTTTGTAAAGTGTTACCATAATTTTACTGTGCGGGACATAAACATATATTGCACAATATAACTAGCAAAAGTGTGGCAAAGGGCATCGGTATTGTATCGGTATCGGCTGATCTTAGTTATAAAAAATCGGAGATCGGTATCAACCTCAAATTTCCTGATTGGTGCACCACTACCTAAAGTTAAAACATTAGTATTGTGTTGTTTATAAATTAATATGAACTTGTTTTCTTTGCATTATTCAAGGTCTGAAAATACGGCATCTTTATTGTTATTTTGACCAGTTGTCATTTTCTGCAATTAAATGCTATAAATGTCAATGTTTTTATTTAGGATTTGTGAGAAATGTTGTTAGTAGTTAATAGAATAAAACAAAAATGTTCATTTTACTCAAACACATAGTAAATCCAGAGAAACTGATAATTTGGAGAGGTCCCTTAAATTTTTCCGGAGCTGTATATATTTAAACACAAAAAATCTAAATTTTTTCAAAGTTTAGTATTTTGTTTGTTTGTATGAAAACTGCACACATAGACAGGAGAACACTCTGAGGTAACATACCGTGTTTCGTTAATTTATGATGCTAGGGGGTGCTCTAATCATCCTAAACACGTTATATAATGTTGAATACTTTCATTTATACTAAAATAAATATATGCTTCACTTACGTTTTACTATCTGATTATAATAAATAACATGTTGAGAAGCTACCCTTGATGTCATCATGGCGAAAATACACGATCGCTTGGGTAGGCGGGGTGTGGCCCCTGATCGTGGTGAACTCTGGGATACGCTTAGTCTGAAAGACCACTCCGAAGCAGTCTTCGCACTAGTGTGGATTTAGTGTGGGTTAAGTGCACTGAGCTTTGGCATGTTTTAGACATGGGACAGTTTTGAACACTTACTTCCTGTCACGTGCATGTGCACTTAAGTGGCCAAGACCGCAAGTGTTGGTATTGGGACAGGGCCTGTCTTCAGATCTGATGAGTTTTTCGTTCATTTGTCACATAACCACTACTAGGCTCCACATAGAAGACAAACGATGTTATATTTTCTTCAACAGTTTACAGTTCATTGTGTTGCAGTTGTTTGTATCGTGATAAATACATGTAGTGTGACAATAAAATATTTTAAAATCATAAGAATCATCATGATTATTTTCATGTATTTAATACAGGAAGTGTTTACAAGATATTTTACCACAGATTTTAAAAAAGTCCTATTATATTTACCTGAATTTCTTCAAAATTGTTTAGAATAATTTGCAGACACTGCTGATATACACTATATTGCCAAAAGTATTAGCTCATCTGCCTTTAGACGCATATGACCTTAAGCGACATCCCATTCTTAATCCATAGGGTTTAATATGATGTCGGCCCACCCTTTGCAGCTATAACAGCTTCAACTCTTCTGGGAAGGCTTTCCACAAGGTTTAGGAGTGTGTTTATGGGAATTTTTGACCATTCTTCCAGAAGCGCATTTGTGAGGTCAGACACTGATGTTGGACGAGAAGGCCTGGCTCGCAGTCTTCGCTCTAATTCATCCCAAAGGTGCTCTATCGGGTTGAGGTCAGGACTCTGTGCAGGCCAGTCAAGTTCTTCCACACCAAACTCGCTCATCCATGTCTTTATGGACCTTGCTTTGTGCACTGGTGCGCAGTCATGTTGGAACAGGAAGAGGCCATCCCCAAACTGTTCCCACAAAGTTGGGAGCATGGAATTGTCCAAAATCTTTTGGTATGCTGAAGCATTCAGAGTTCCTTTCACTGGAACTAAGGGGCCAAGCCCAGCTCCTGAAAAACAACCCCACACCATAAACCCCCTCCACCAAACTTCACAGTTGGCACAATGCAGTCAGACAAGTACCGTTCTCCTGGCAACCACCAAACCCAGACTCATCCATCAGATTGCCAGATGGAGAAGCGTGATTCGTCACTCCAGAGAACGCGTCTCCACTGCTCTAGAGTCCAGTGGCGGCGTGCTTTACACCACTGCATCCGACGCTTTGCATTGCACTTGGTGATGTATGGCTTGGATGCAGCTGCTCGGCCATGGAAACCCATTCCATGAAGCTCTCTACGCACTGTTCTTGAGCTAATCTGAAGGCCACATGAACTTTGGAGGTCTGTAGCGATTGACTCTGCAGAAAGTTGGCGACCTCTGCGCACTATGCGCCTCAGCATCCGCTGACCCCGCTCTGTCATTTTACGTGGCCTACCACTTCGTGGCTGAGTTGCTGTCATTCCCAATTGCTTCCACTTTGTTATAATACCACTGACAGTTGACTGTGGAATATTTAATAGCGAGGAAATTTCACGACTGGACTTGTTGCACAGGTGGCATCCTATCACACTACCACGCTGGAATTCACTGTGCTCCTGAGAGCGGCCCATTCTTTCACAAATGTTTGTAGAAGCAGTCTGCATGCCTAGGTGCTTCATTTTATACACCTGTGGCCATGGAAGTGATTGGAACACCTGAATTCAATTATTTGGATGGGTGAGCGAATACTTTTGGCAATATAGTGTATTTTATATTTTATTAGTGTCGCCCTTTTAGTGTTACATGGCATCCACTCAATCTGGATCGGTGGCATATGATTTGTGGCCAATGTTTATATTAATAACAATAATATGTATAACTTGTATACACTAGGGGTGTAACAGTATGAGATTTTCACGGTATGATAACGTCACAAAAATTACCGTGGTATTACAGTATTATGGTATTAAGGTGTATTACTAATATTATTAACAGTTTAATATTTAGGTATACAGTTGGTTAAATTTGGACTTTTAACTACTTGTAACTACTTCTAACTGCTCAACTGCCATTTATTTGTATGCCATGCTGCTAAATATTATTTTGTATTTATTATTTTAAGACTTATGAAATTGAATTTAGTAAAAAAAACTAAAAACTAAAAAACACCTAACAATCTGTAATAATTACTTCCCAGGTTAACGGTTCAGATTTGCATTTGATTTAGTTATTGGTTGCTTTAGATAAAATGTAGAATATTTTACCCAAACATTTGGGGAAATTAGCTTCAAAGCAGTTGACTGTAACCAGAAAGTTAGTAGTTTGCATCCCTGAAATTAGTTTGTATTTAAACAATACCTACTTAAAAAAAAAATACATGATTATTCATCTGCAGTTTATTTTGTATATTTTTATGTATATTCACATGTTTTTGAGGTACTTGGCATGCTTGAATTTTCATGATATTTTGCACACACATCAGAATTGTCGGCCATTAGGCCTGGGCAAAAGTTAACACATGGGCATTTCTTCTACAGTCACCAAACTTGCTACATATATTGTTCTCATCAAGTTGGACAACTTTCAAAATTGCAGTCATTAGCTCCGCCACACAGGCAGTCGGACATTTTGGATTGAATGTGCATTTTTGGAAAATTGCAGGCCCTGAACTTTTAAATACTCTTCCTAGAGGATTCACACAATTCTCACCAAATTTGGTCAACATGATGCCAAGACATTGAAGATGCGAAATTGCAAACAGATTTTTGATGTATTGAATGGTGTTGCCATGGTGACGCAGTAAATTAAGGGTAAAAATGTGAAACAGGAAGTTCCTTATATCTTCTGTGTGCATTGTATGATTTTGATGAAAATTCAGCTGTATGTTTGGTAATGGGGGCTGATCACATTTGTGACAACTGACAACAAGAAGTGTGACACTTTGTGTGACTTTGAAATAGTCCTCTTATATTTACCCACTCAAATGCATGCAGCCACCATGCTTTTCCTAGAGCCACCAGGTGGCGATGGCACCATAGTGCTTGGGCCCATCATTGCTGCTTGCAGCTATATTTATTAATATTATTATTATTATTATTATTCTTTTCAAGGTTTTCTTTACTTTTGGGGTATTAAACGTGTAAAAACTCTTGAAATTTTGCACACACATCAGAGTCGTTGGCCATTAGGGATGGGCAAAGATACAGGGGGCGGGGGGGCCTGCAGGCCTGTAGCACCCCCTCTGTAGCACCCCCTTGAAAATTGGCATGTAAGGGGGGCTCTGTAGCACCCCCATTGTTACCTACAGTCACCAAAATTGGTACATATATAGCTCTCATCAAGCCAAACAACTTTCATACTCATACAGTAATTAGCTCCGCCCAACATGAAGTCAGCCATTTTGTATTTTTAGATACTCCTCCTAGGGGATTCATGTGACTGGCTCCAAATTTGTGCAACATCGTGCAAAGACATTGTAGATGCTAAATTGCAAATTAATTTTTTCATATTTTGAATAGTGTTGCCATGGCAAAGCAATAAATTTATGGCAAAAAAAATGGCAAGCAGGAAGTGCCTTATATCTTCTGTGTGCATTGTGTGATTTTGATGAAAATTCAGCTGTATGTTTGGTAATGGGGGCTGATCACTTTGATGCGGCTATTATGGTCACGGTCATAGTGCTACCAACTGGCAGCAGGAAGTATGGAACTTTTAACAGACTTTGAAATAGCCCTCTTGTGTTTACATGAATTGCTCTAAAATTCTTTAGAATAATGTCAAGACACTGCTGATGTAAAATTGCAAAGGAATATTTGATATCATAAATACTGTTGCCATGGCAATGCATGCATTGTTATTATTAATTTCTTTCCATATTTGGGTGTTTTTGAGGCACTTGGCATTTTCAAATTTTCATGAAATTTTGCACACTTTAGAGTTGTCAGCCGGACACATGAACCGGACAACTTTCATAATCATAGTCATAAGGTCTGCCCAACAGGAAGTCTGCCATTTTGGATTTTTTGAATATTGCAGTCTCTGAACTTTTAAATACTCCTTCTAGGTGATTCATAAGACTGTCACCACATTTAGACAACATTATGCCAAGACATTGAAGATACTAAATTGCAAACTGATTTTGATATATCGAATGGGCTTGCCATGGTGAGGCATTGGTGAATGGTGAAAATAGGAAACAGGAAAGTGTGTCATATCTTCTGTGTGCAATGTGTGATTTAGATCAAAATTGAGATGTATGTTTAGTCTTGGGGGCTAATCACATGGATTTTACTATTTTGGGTCACTATCATAGCACCACCAACTGGCAGCAGGAAGTGTGGCTCTTACAACAGACTTTAAAATAGTAATCTTATATTTACTCAAATTGCATCAAAATTGTTTAGAATAATGTCAAATGCCAAATGCATTATCCACCTTGCATTGTTTTCCAAAAGCCATCAGGTGGAAATGGACCAGTTGTGCTTAGGCTCATCATTGCTGCTTGTTGCTATATTAGAGATTATTCTTTGACTTCAAATATATATTTATAAAATAGTTAAATTGTTTTTAATAAATTCTGATTTCTAAAAGTGTGAAAGAACTGTTTGAATGCAGCAATTCTCTGTTGTTAATGAAAAACTGGTAAAAAAAAAATGATTTGTGGGCGAAAACTCAACCCATCCATTTTTGTTGAGACCCACCCAAAAGTAATTTACTGGCTACGCCCTTGGTCGAAAGTGTCATAGAAGCTCCACAAAATCACATGGTTGTGAAGAAACACCGGAGCATCCGTGGAAGACTTTTTGGTCGATGAACCTGATGCACCATAAATTGTCCTCCCCCTCACATCTGGCAGAACCGTTTTTATTAATATTTCACCTTTATGGTTGAAATCAACCATAATTGTCACAAACTTTAAGAGTGTATCTTGAATTATAAGATTTTATTATGAATATATCAATTAATCAAGTTTCAACAACATAACGGAAAGTGCTCAGATGTCACTCAGTTGTGCAAAGACTGCACTCTGAAGTGACGCATGAGAGGGCAGGACATTTAATTTTACAAATCTGTCTTGTTTCGATTTCTCCATCCTTGTGTCATTTCCTTGGATCCTTTTCTCATTTCCTAAGAGGGATGAGCTAGGAAGTGAGGAAAGGAAGCAAAGAAAGGAAATGAGGATGCACAGTTTCAGAAATGAGAAGCACCCTCTTTTGGCTAATGTTGCCCACAATGCCATGCTCGATGGAAGAAGATTTTGAGCGTTCGCATAAGAACTACAATTGTAATACCTGAAAAACAACAAACATGGTGATGAGGCCAATGGCGCCATCCCTTCATCATGTTTTTACAACATAAAAACAACATTAAACATTTCGTAAGTTTTGTTAAATGCTGTGAAGAGATAACTACTTTATTCTTGCTTATTGTGCACTTTAAATTCCAATCACATTTTAATGCCCAAATAAGGGAATTTTAAGTGAATATATAATGCCATTAATGACGCATTTGTGTGTCATTCGGTTGAACTCCAAGCATCACTGAGCCGTACCATAGAAGTCAGCTCCTGTCCGGAGGAGCGTGTGAAGCAGGTTTCAAGAGCTCTGATGCGCGCTCCATCAGTAGAGGTTCACGCCAAACTCATGCGAAAATATAAACAAACAAATATAAACTTTCATAGTGAACATGAAGCTTTCCGGATCCACTTTAATTTAACGATCGTGTAATGGCAAATGTTCCTGGTTCATAGCATACATGCAGTTTTAATGACACCTAGTGACACACAGGTTGGGGAGTAACTAAATTAATGTAACGTGATTACGTATTTAAAATACAAAATATAAGTAACTGTATTCCACTACAGTTACAGTTTAAATCATTGGTAATTAGAATACAGTTACATTCAAAAAGTATTTTGATTACTGAAGAGATTACTTTGCATTTTATTGTCATTTGTTTCATTTAATATTTAGTCCTTTCAGATGGAAAACATTTATACATATAAATGATGCGATCCAAAGAGCTTCTGAGCAGCAGTGAAACACTTTCTTATGATGTGTTACATTCATACGAGCAGACAGAGAAATAAGTTTGAAGCAGAAGAAATAGAAATAAACCTTGTGTAAATTGTTAGCTTTATGCTAAGCTAAAATGCTATTTCTAGCCATTTTACATGCAAATGTTACCAGACACGATCATATTTTTTTATCAAGAAAATTCACGTTGGATAATAATTTCTTCTTTTTCTAGTAAGACCTTTGATATCAGGGCAAAAATCTTATTCTTGATCATAATTTTTGTATTGTTTTCCCGTAAAAATATCGAAAAATCCTTAAAACAAGATCAATTTGATTGATCTTGTTTTAGAAACAACACTGCATAAGATATTTCGGTTTTTCAGAGAATGTATTTTTAACATGTGTATTTTGTCTTACTGTACTGGCAGAGTTTTTATAGTCAAAACAAGTGAAAAAATCTACCAGTGCTGAAGAAGTAATCCAAAGTATTTAGAATATATTACTGACCTTCAGTAATCTAACGGAATATGTTACAAATTACATTTTACAGCATGTATTCTGTAATCTGTAGTGGAATACATTTCAAAACTAACCCTCCCTACCCTGGTGACACAGAAGAGGAGACGCACTCTTACTCTATTTCTGTGGAGTGATAAAATAATTAAACAAAATCTCAAAGGTTTTGCTTCATGAGAAATAAGGGCTCATGGGTTTAATGTGACACCATCAAATAAAAATAAAAAATCTCTGTCGTCTTTTGCACTAGTGATGTCCAGTTCATGAACGAATCATTCTTTTGAACCGGTTCTTTTTAGTGAAAGAGTTGAACTAGTTCACCAAATTGGACTGAATCGTTTGAAAAAGTTCACGTCTCGAGTCAACACTGATCCACAAGTTACTTTATCTTAACCTGTCTCTCGGATGTGCCTGATACTCCGAATCGAAATGAGCCGATAACCGGGAGTAATATGATCCTAGAACTGGTGATATCTGCTTTTGCCAACTCTTCTTTGCAATTAACCGCTCCAACTAGTTCACAAATCAGACTGAACACTCGGGTCGCAACAGCTCTCGTGTCAACAATACAATGAGTTGCTCGTAACTTACAGTTCTCGAGTCAAAAGTACACTGAACTGAGAATCGCCTCTTTCGGAGGTGTCCAACATACTGAGAACCGATGAGCTGCTGACATTGAGCATGTGTGTGATTAAGAGGTGAAATGTATATTTCAGGTGTATTTTGCTGAACAGAGTGTAACAAATACAACATACTGGAAATATGTTTATGACTTGATTGTATTACCGTTTAATCAACGTATGAAAATGATCCAGTCTACAGCTCTCGAGTCAACAGTACATTGAGTCATTCACAGCAGTTCTCAAGTCTATAGCCACAAGACGTAAACCATATTCATGTTAACATGATTTTAGTGTGATGAAATTGCTTACTAAACTTTTTAGTATAAAAGGGGCTAAAGGCACACCTTAATGAAAATTCTTTCTTGTCACAAATGTCTCAAGATTCAATAAATACATTTATTTTTATTGAATATTGATGGAGCAACATAATTTGTGTTAAAAGAAATAACAACAGAAGGTTGTTATGAATACAATTCAATTTCTTTTTTTAAAGGTGGTAAGGGACCCACTTGGGGTAAAAGGCAGTAGGTATAGGGCACAATTTGTCAACTTATGCAAATATTTTTTGAGACAGCAACATGCTTTTTTTAGTAACAAATTAAAATGCTTTTTCAAAATAACCACTTTAGAAAAGTGTGCATAATTTCTTGTTCATTTAAATCACATTTGACATTTCAATACATCTCAAGTATTCTATAAACAAATTATTCTCCATTGTGATTGTATCAGTCAATGTGAGGCCACTTTGAACATTCTTAATAATAAATATATTCCCCCTACTTAAGAAAAACAATGTGTTTAATAGGGGCTTTTAGTCCCTGCAACAGGAGGGCTTTTTACCCCAAACACTATCATTTCACTTATTGGATGGTTATTGACATTTTTTGGATATAATCACCTTAAACAAATTTGAAAATGACAAATAAGTATTTTGTCTCAAAATAAATGTGATAATTTCCAGGATATGCATTAGCTACATAAATTTAAAACATTTTTAAAAATATTCAATATTTTGATCAAATTGCCTCAAAATCAGTTTTACAGCTTGCTATGATGACGTAACACCATAAACCCTGTAATCCCGGTAATCGACAATTTAAACAACTTTACAGCTCAAATAATACACAAGTCTTAAGAGAAGAATCAATGTAAGTGCTTTAAAAAAATTACAAGTTTCACATTTCTGCCTTTAAACCCTCCTAAATTTGGCCCCATTCAATTCCATTGTAAGTTCCTCACTGGAACCTCGATTTTTACATTTTTACAGAAAAGGAGGAATGAGTCCAAATAAATTTTTGTGGTAATCAACATTATGCCATAACTGCTGTCAACTGAACTTAACTTGTATTGAACTCAGAATATTCCTTTAAGGAGACATTTCTACGTGAACTGACCCTTAAAAATTATTTTGTTGGTGTGACCTAATGTAGTCAGGGCGATCCAGTTATACTGTATATCCGGTAACTACTATATTTGGCTTTAATACCACATGCAGCACACTTTTTAGGTTACCAGACAAAACATTTTTGTGTATATCGAATTATAACCTCAATATCAGAACTGGATTTATAGGGAGGACTGGGTAGCTCAGCAAGTATAGACGCTGACTACCACACCTGGAGTTGCAAGTTCAAATCCAGGGCATGCTAAGTGACTCCAGTCAGGCTTCCTAAGCAACCAGTTGGCCCGGTTGCAAGGGTCGGTAGAGCCACATTGGGTTAACCTCCTTGTAGTTGCTATAATGTGGTTCTTGCTCTCGGTGGGCCGTGTGGTGAGTTGTGCGTGGATGCTGCGGAGAATAGCGTGAGCCTCCACACATGCTAGGTCTCCGCGGTAACATGCTCAACAAGCCACGTGATAAGATGTGTGGATTGACTGTCTCAGACATGGAGGCAACTGAGATTTGTCCTCCACCACCTGGATTGAGTCACTATGCCACCATGAGGGCCTAGAGCACATTGGGAATTAGGCATACCAAAAAGGGGAGAAAATCCTAGAAAAATAAAAAAAAATGGATTTATACATTTAAAATAATTTTTGTCAGACAACCAAAAAATGTGCTCCATGTGGTGACATCTAAATTAAATAGGATTTATTTGAGGGGCCTGGGTAGCTCAGCGAGTAAAGACGCTGACTACCACACCTGGAGTCATGAGTTCAAATCCAGGGTGGGCTGAGTGACTCCAGCCAGGTCTCCTAAGCAACCAAACTGGCCCTGTTGCAAGGGTGGGTAGAGTCACATGGGGTAACCTCCTTGTAGTCGCTATAATGTGGTTCTCGCTCTCGGTGGGGCTCGTGGTGAGTTGTGCATGGATGCTGCGGAGAATAGCATGAAGCCTCCATACGCGCTAGGTCTCCGCGGTAATACGCTCAACCAGCCACGTGATAAGATGCGTGGATTGATGGTCTCAGATGCGGAGGCAACTGAGATTTGTCCTCCGCCACCCGGATTGAGGCAAGTCACTATGCCACCACAAGGACTTAGAGCGCATTGGGAAGTGGGTATGCCAAATAGGGGAGAAAATCCCCCAAAAATATTTTTACAAAAATACCATTCAACATGACTAAATCAACGTGACTACATTAAGTTACACTAACAAGAGTCATTTTTAAGGGTCATTTCCAACAGAAATAGCACCTTATGATAACAACTGCATGTAATTAGAGCAGTCTGATTTCAGAAATGTTAGGTTGTCGATGGAACTGATTCCAAAAGTCAATTCCATACTAATTATATTATAAAGGAAAAAAGAAGGCAAAGTGAAATATAATAATAAGTGCGATATAACCACACATTATTTATGATTAATAGTTATTAATGACAAAAGATCTGGACATTTTCCATGTATATTCTAATAATAAATATTTTTCTATGCACATCCCAAGTGATGCTTAACTCCCATAGAATACATTTGAGGGAAGATTGGCTAAGCAGCTGACTGCGGATGTCAGTCTGGAAGCCATTATTTCCCATGAGCGATGGATAGAAGTGATAAGTGGGCTCTGATGCAGCTGTCTGATGAGCTGAAGGGCTTTTGTTTAGTGGTCATTATACAAAAATTATACAGTTATACAGTTTAGCAGTCATTATACAAAAATATTTGACTGTAGAAGTCTGCAATTGACCAGTCAGAATCGAGTAATCTAGAGAGCTGTGTAAACAGAAATCATTTACTTTCACAGACCATAGGATACTTGATTTCTTTCTTTTTTCAAGACCCCTTTTATGAAAATTTTCCATTATGCATAATGGCAGTCCCTCAGTCCCCTTAATGACAGCTGCAGCAGGAAGCGATGTCATCTGACCTGATAAATAAATGGTAGTACTGTCTGTGCCAAGCATGTCTCTAAAGAAAGCTTACGGTGTTATATGGGAAACTGGGTAGGGTTTGGAGGTTAAGTGTCACTTTGTGGGTGATGCCAAAGATGATTTCGGAGGTAAGTGAAAATGTAAATGACTGCCTTCAGCAGTACATGAGTATAATGAAACACTACAGCGCAGGTTAAATAGAAGAGTTAGAATAAAGATGACATACACTTTCATCTGTGACCACAATCATAACACAAGCTTAATGCATCAAATTATATTCTCCTTATGAGCTCCAACCTAATGAGCTCTGTTAATTGAAATAGCATATTAACAGCATTTTAAACTTCCAAACTATAAATAACATTTTCTACAATAGAGACTTAAAAATTGCATTCAAAACTAGTGACAGACGGGTGAATCGACGGATATTTGGCCATTTTGAAAGCAGAAGCATAATCCGAAAACTATACTAAAACTATTTTCTTTAATAAATATCATGCATGCAATTTTAAAGATTTCATATTAATTGAAGAGACTACATGGAATATTTTAACTTTTAAAAATTCGTTAACACTTAAAAATAAGGTTATATCCCTTAACATTGGTTAACATAACTAACGATGCACAAACCGTTGGTTTTGCCAAAAATTTTAACGACAAAATAATTATATATATATATATATATATATTTAATGACTTTAAAAATGTTGAGTAGTGTGACCATCAAGTAAAAAGTATTAAAATACTTTTCTTGCTCCTTTTATTTGTATTTATTTTTTTTATTTTTTTGTCACAGATGTCAAAAATCTTTTTTTTATTTGTTATTTTTTATTTTTGCATGACATCAGAAGGGTAGAACTTTTTCCAATAATATTAATATTTTAAAACAAATTTTGTCCAGTTTTATTTTTTTAATTAATAGTAATTAAAGATTCCAAACAACTTATACCAAAAAAAAAATTAACTTTTTAATGAGACTTTTTTTTTTTTTTTTTGTTAGTTCAACTTAGAGATTTTTGACTTAAAGCACAAGAAAAAATATCAAAATGACATTGAACTCAGAAAATAAAAGTTATGTTCATCATAGTTTTCCAATAATTGTTTTGTGTGAATAGCATTTTTTATTGATTTTTTAAAAATTAGTAGATGCGGACAAAAACATTTTCATAAATCAACACTAACTAAGATTAGTAAATACTGTAAAATTGTTCATTTTTAGTTAATGAAAACTAATGCATTAACTAGTATCAACAAATAGAAACTTATTGTAAAGTGTTACCAAAATATATATTTGTAACTGGAGAACCATTTAAAAGAACTAGTGAAGGCAAAAAGGTGATTAAAAATGGTGAAAAAAATCAAAGAAATGGTGACCAGTTGCAGGACCTAAAATATACACTTTCCCTTATCAATTTTAACCTAAAGTTTTGATGTTTAAAAAAAAAAATAAATAAATAAAAAACTTCATGCACATATTACATGTCTATACACATATACTGTGCAATACATTTGCCATTGGCTACCCCAATCCGTATTGGTCAACCATTATTCAAGACAGCACCAACACACA
The DNA here is from genome assembly GCF_019703515.2 of Myxocyprinus asiaticus. Classification (NCBI taxonomy): domain Eukaryota; kingdom Metazoa; phylum Chordata; class Actinopteri; order Cypriniformes; family Catostomidae; genus Myxocyprinus; species Myxocyprinus asiaticus. The sequence continues at coordinate 56,629,674 of NC_059347.1, forward strand.
CCCATATACACACAAGAATGCTTTTTTCCTTTTGAAAATTAGTGCTTATGGAACGAAAACTTGACAGGTTTGTTTACGTTGTTGCCTGCCCTTGCAACTGATAAAAGATGACACTTGACACATCTCCAAAAAGGATCCAGCATATATATATATATATATATCGCTGTCCCAGCATTTACAAAGCACATGCTTTGAATACAAAAATGCCAAAACGGCAGACATCAGGTGCCCATGATGCCTCTGTACCTTTGCCTAACTTTCTCCAACAAACTAAAGGCAAGGTCACACGAGTAGACCGGCAGGAAGTGTTTGTGGCGTCCCAGCGGGAATTGAATCAGATTAGTACACATCAGCACCATGGTAGAAATTAAGCCTACTGTCATGCACAAAAAGTATTTGTGTGTGAATTGATAAATGGCTATCAAAGAACCCACATTTTTCCCTTCATGGTATAAACACTCACATAAACTGACACACACACTCTTTTGAATTATGTATATTGTCTCCACCACCTTTCTCTTAGTTGTCGGGCATTTTGTTCCTGCTTTACATGAAATCTGATTGAGGAACAAATGAAATGTCAACTTTAGCCAAGTCTGCAAACAGGGGGATTGTTCTCATTTTGTGTGGCACAAAGACGTCTTCTCCCAGAGAATTAGAGGGTGAAAGCTTTTCAGTAAACCGATCGGATGCAAATGCAACAGTCTGGCCTTGTATTTGCATCTCATTTACTCGATTCTCTTGCGCTATGCGTATTAGTCAAATGCTTTTGTGTGCATTTGTGCAGAGTAAAAAAAAAAAATCTCTTTCAATAGTTCACTTAATAGTTTCTAATTAGAATCTATTTAGATTGTACACTGTAAAAATGCTTGTAATTTCTGTGCCACAGTTCTGCGGTCAGAAACACCTTGTAGATGAGAGAGGTCAACGGAGAATGGCCCGACTGGTTCGAGCTGACAGAAAGGCTATGGTAACTTAGATAACCCACTGTACAATTGTAGTGAGCAGAATAGCATCTCAGAATGCACAACACGTCAAACCTTGAAACGGATGGGTTACAACAGCAGAAGACCACATCGGGTTCCACTTCTGTCAACCAAGAACAGAAAGCTGAGGCTGCAGTGGGCACAGACTCACCAAGACTGGACAGTTAAAGACTGGAAAAACATTACATGGTCTGATGAATCTCGATTTTTGCTGAGGTACACAGATGGCAGGGTCACTGCAGCCTCAGTTTTCTGTTCTTGGCTGACAGAAGTGGAACCCAACATGGTCTTCTGCTGTTGTAGACCATCCGCCTCAAGGTTCAACGTGTTGTGTATTCTGAGATGCTATTCTGCTCACTACAATTGTACAAAGAGATTATCTGAGTTAACGTAGCCTTTCTGTCAGCTCGAACCAGTCTGGCCATTCTCCATTGACCTCTCTCATCAACAAGGTGTTTCCGTCCACAGAACTGCCGCTCACTGGATGTTTTTTGGCACCATTCTGAGTAAACTCTAGAGACTGTTGTGCGTGAAAATCCCAGGAGATCAGCAGTTACAGAAATACTCAAACCAGCCCGTCTGGCACCAACAATCATGCCACGGTCGAAATCACTAAGATCCCATTTTTCACCATTCTGATGGTTGATGTGAACTTTAACTGAATTTCCTGACCCGTACCCGAATGATTTTATGCATTGCAGAGCTGCCACATGATTGGCTGATTAGATAATCGCATGAATAAGTAGATGTACAAGTGTACCTAATAAAGTGGTGTGTGTGTATGTACAGTATATCACTGTTTTCTGATGTTTTTGATGTTTTTGTTCATTTTTATTCTGAAAAAAGATAAACATATATGATGATACAAGACACAATATTAAATGAAATAGATACAAATTTATTGAGCAATCCATTATTTTGTAGAGGGGGGTTAAATGTTTTGCCTATGACTATTTAACTATTGACTATATGAACTATTGTTAAAAAAAAAAAAATAACCTTAGAAAGGTGGTAGCATCATTATTTTATTTTTACACAGAGATAGGTAGGTTTTTTACTAAAATTAGTTGACTTCAACACCCCTTGTTGCATCATTTGCCAATGGTGTCCAATAATTGGGGAAAATACTTTTTTGGTGTGTTGTTTTTCCAAAGTTGGAGTGCTTATAACTCCAGAAGTATTAAAAACTGTATGTCTTAATATCCGTTTAGATTCTGATTCAGACTTAAGGCCCTATATGGTTAGATCTCAAAGATATGGTGCTCTCAATGTGCCATACAAAAATGTTTAAATGTTTAAATGTCGAAAACCAAATGTGGGTCACATGGAATGAAGCAAGTTTTTCTTCAAACTTGAAATGGACCTTTATTTATCACTCAAAAAGTTTGCAGCTTCTTCAGTTTACTTAATTAAAATAAATTAAAACAACACATTTCTAGAACCTTTTGTAACAACTTAATTTTATTGCGTTCTATCAATTTAAATTTGTAAAATTTAAGTTTACTTAATCCATTTGAGTTGGGACCACATGGAGACTTTTTTCTAGGGTTAATGTAGCTTCTGTTAAAACTGGGCATGGGATTTCCATTTCCTAGTATGATTTGCACTGGACTGGATAGGGATAACAAGTATTGAAATTAAGGGTTATTTTAGGCATTTTGAGCAAGATGAGAAAAGGAGGAGATTTGTTAATGTTTAATTTTCTGTTATACTGATATTTTAAAAGAGAGTCTGTTACTCTTTAGTTTTGGGGATTACCATTGTGGTGAAGAATGATGCTTGTGCTTAGTTTGAGATTCACTTTCAAGCGATACTTGTATCAAGTGCTGCTTAACTCTGCAGTTGCTATTAAATTGACAGTGCAACACTTTCACTGTCCTTACACTCACCTGGCAGATACTAAGTATTACTAAAATGAAGTTGGACCAACATAAGAATAATTCATTAAATAAAACCTTAGTAAATTGAGTTTGACAAACCTAATGAAGCTGAGTTAAAACTACTTTAATACATTGATTTGATCTCACCCAATAAATAAATTATGTTGGCTCAATGAACCTGACTTAAATTGAATGAAAGACATTAAATTAAAACTTTCTCAAATTCAATTAAGTAACAGTAATGACTTTATTTTTTAAAGGCATAACAATAAGTAACAAAGAGTTCAAACATACAGTTTTATTAAGAATAAGCGACACGTGGCTTTTCAGTTAGTGCAATACCGATACCTATCTAGTTTTTAGTGATCAGAAATGTACATCTGCAGTGCTCTGGAATGCATCATTAGGGGTCCAAGTACCAAAGGTGCTGAAATCCTATTGTATTTGTACAGATTTTCTTATTGCTCTTTTTCTGCCCTAAAAGTATCTGGGGATCAGACACCATACATCGTAGATAAATCTTAAACTTGGTGTTTATCTCTGTCTGTAATGATCAAAAACAATACCTCTAGTTGAGTTGACATGGATTGACCCTTATATTCAATGGTGAAAAAGCAGGGGCATGAACGAACCATTACATTTGTTTACATTTTTTTAAGTTGATCTAGGTAATTCTTTGACTGTTAAATACTTTCTCCTATCTAATCTTGAAATTTAGAGACAACTATAAGTAATCCAATCATAGGTTGATTATCCCCAAAAGTATAAACCCTGTGGCTCTCTAGAAATATTATGATTCTTTGAGCATTCCAAACAGCCCAACATAGAAACATTAGCTCAATCAATGGCTTGAGTTTGAGGCGGCATCTGTTTCAAGTCTCAAGCAGATTTTTCTAGTTTAAGTTGGTTGCTATTGTAATATTATATTATTTCTGATTTATACAGATAATAACTAAAATACAGTGTTACCATCCCATATTCTGAAATATCATCACTGATACTCTTAAGAGTGGCGACATGTTGACTATATTACAGTTTTTCTCAATCGCTTTGGCTGAATTCTCGAATGAGAATTTTTTTTTTTTTTTTAAACAATAAGTTCAAATCTCTGAACAATTAGTTTTTGTTCACACCAGATTTGAATTTCTTATTCATTTAAGCAAATTGCACGTGTTTTGGCACATGTGTGCAAAAGAGTAAGTACAATTGTCTACAATTTGCACAATAACTAAATGCATATGGCTTATAGATCAAAACTGATGAGTTGATTCTCAGTGAAACTGTCATACTCTTCACAACTTCTAAACATTCTTTCATCTTGTGAGCCATAGCATGCAAAACGATCCATTCAGTTATCAAAATCTGTCAGATATACATGTATATTCCATAAATATCTAAGACATGGAATATTTGTGATTTCTGCTAAATCTCTGGCCAGACCAACAAGAGCGACAGGATGTCCACCAAGAATATGGGAACTGTGAGGAAGTACAATTTATTGTTTTTTTTTACAGAACTACTGATGGTTTTTTCATTGTTGCAGTTTTTTTTTTTTTTAATTTTAATTTTTTTTTTTGCATGTATGTCATTTTGTGGCAATTGTCTGTTCACTATATATGACTTTACATGTAAGAAATGTGTAAAAATGGACATGAAAATGTGAATGTTCTGTTTACATGTAACACCTTGCTACAAAAATACATTTACTGTATACATACAAATGTGCATATCCTTTTTCTGTGTACTACAGTATTGTACAGTATTGTTGAAGTATGAATTAAATGTTTTGGGTGAGATACTACATTTTTCAGATATGCAAAAGAGTTGTAAATTGCGCTTACAGTTTAGAGAATGTTAAGACTGTTTAAAAAAATAAGCCAAAGCAATTGAGAACAATTGTAAAAACATATAGTCGTCTTTCTCCATATGAACACTGAATCCATGACAGCTATATGATGCAACAACGAGAAAGCTACCCATCCTGTGTGTTTTTGTGTATGTATGTGTGTGAATATGAGTATGTGTGTGTGCAGGGGCATAGATTCTGGGGGGATGGGGGGAGGTAACCCCCCAATCATCAAAACAAGCAAGTACTACCCCAAGTACTACCCCCCAACTCGTGTGTGTGTGTGTGGGTGTGTGTGTGTGGGTGTGTGTGTGTGTGTGTACATCCCTGTTTTCAAAAGATTGCTCTAGAAAGATTATGAGGAAGCTACTCCGGTAACAAAGCAATCGTTGTTGAATGGGGTCACTACAAAACCAAAACGAGAGCAACTGTGCTATCGTGTAGGTGGAAAAAATCTTTAAGTTGTTGTAAAATGCTGTAATCAATTAATAACACGCTCATCTCTTCGAAATGATAATTTGCTAAAGAAAGCAGTACCCTTTGTGAGCACCAAAGCGGTAGGCTTTTTTGCAATATTTGAAAACGCTGTTAGTAGAAAATATGATGGTGTGATATTTTCAAAGGTTATAACACGTCTTGCTCAGCGGTTGTCCTCATTGGCGTATCAATAAAAGGTTGTGCTTGTCAGTGTTAAAAAATCCACTTACAAATAATAGGCCAGCGTGCCATTTTGATTTCCTACTGTCCATGCTGTAAAGACAAAGCTCTGGCCAGAACACATTTGTGGACTCTGTGTTAAAATTGCTGCGGACAGTGCGGTTCAACTGTCAGTGTCTATCATGTCAGACAGACAGACCGACAGATAGACAGATAGATAGATTATCAAGAGTAACAACATAATGATTCAGTCACAAGTCACAAGCCATTCTGCAGTGTATCCACTTCTTTGCATTAATGTCAATGTTACTACTAATTGCTTTAATCTCACTGGCTTGCCACATCCAGATTAAACTTTACCATAACAAAGGTACACATCTGGCACAAAAGAAATCATTCCTCTTTTATTCACCGAAAATAAGACACAAGCATTTTTTCGGTAGTCAAACGTGTTTCACATCTAATGGCAACAAATGAGATGTTTCAAATGGTATTTTTCTGGATAAAACTGCTCTCAGTAAGACAATAATGATGACACTTATGTTATTTACCATCTCAGGAGGCAAGAAAACATTGTGAAATGTGAGTGCTTTTGTGAAATGCTACTTAAAGCCATTTTTCAGTAAAATGAAATCAGTGGTTGTGTTCACATTAACATTTTAACATACTTCTCTTACCATTTCTGCTGTCTTCATTCATTTATTGTTCTGTAACTAACCAGTGTAATGCTTTATTAATAAGTTCTATTAAAAGATCATTTGAATAAGTGCATTTGTTATTTAGCGGATGCCTTTATCCAATGCTAGTGACATATTACAGGGACAGTTCCCTGGAGCAGTCTGGGGTTAAGTGCTCTGCTCAAGGCACACTGATAATAAGGGAACACAGCAGCTCACATGGGTTCAAATGTAGGGCCTTTGGGTTAATCAGGCCAGAGATTTAACCACTACACCACCGCAGTCTGTGGAACACAAAAGGAAATGTTAGTCAGAATAAGTGACTTCTTTAAGACTACATGGGAAACTTTCGTAAGAAATATGGCAATGACAACTTAAATATACTGTATGTTCAAATTATCTATATAAATTAATGAATTCTCTTAGTGCATTTCACAATTTCACAATTTTAGCAAATATTATGTATAAAAGCAAATAAAGCAAATAAAGTGTAAAAATTTCACATATCACTACTGTGCTGTTCGTTCAATAACGCAAAGTTTTTTCTACATGAATATGTCCATAGAAGTCATGGACTCACGGCCCATAGAGCAATAGCTGTACCATTCAAATCAATGGCACTAAATATCAATATTGGTTAAACAAGAGGCTGTAAACACATCATTTTGGGTCCCACGCGGATGCTATGATTCTTTATGAGTCTATGGGAGCTTCATGAGTGCTATTTGCATTGGATCTGCATCTTATTGCCTATTGGGCAATGGTCTTTCAATCAATATATTTTTGACCCGCCTGGAAGCCCTGCTTCTCTATATGATGATTGGTCAAACTCTCAAATGGGCCGAACTAGCTTTGATTGATATAACATGACCACCACAGAGATATTCACAACAAAGAACACAACACAATGCACACAAACCAGAGAAATGAACTTACAAAACATATCCAAAGAGTTTCAAAGAGGAGATGATTTCAATGCCCAGCCTTGTTTGTATGAACTGAAGTACACTCAAATCAAAACGAGTTACTGATTCAGTTAATCATGGGTGACAAATACTTCAACAATGGGATTGGTTACCTGAAATCTGGCCAGTGAAACATAAACAAAAGTGACCTGGTGCGAATTTAGCATTACCCACCACAACAATATAAGCTTCACTGTTTGGCTTGCAATAGCCACAATATGAATATAGAGATGATCATATGTTTGAATTCTTGGCTAGGTGGGTAAATATTGGGGCTTTTCTTGAGGATGAAATGACAATTCCTATCATTTATGATGAAAGAAATGTGTCTTGCCCGAGTCACCCTCTAATAACTCAGCACTTGTCCTATATCCGTACACTCTTACAGAAGTAAAACTTTCACTTCCACCTGACTTGTTTTTCCCCTGATAATCGTGTTGTGCTCGGAGGTGCCCTGTAGGTAGATCTGTGTGTGGGAGAGAGAAGAAGAGAGTGAGACTTTGTAAAAGAGAGTAAAATAGAAAGGAAACAGTTAATTGTTGTTGTGATGTGCTCTGACTCATCTCTGTCCCGTGATCTATAGCCCAAACCTCTGCCTCCAGCCTCTTGCGGTGACATGCCTCTTCTGTTATCTGTGCTCCCCATGAAGGGATGGAAAACATGACTAAACACGAGTTTACATTGCTCATTTTTCGAAGAATATTTCATTGCTCATGTTGCTCTTTCATAGCTCAGGAGCCTTATAGGAGATCTCAGTCATGTTGCACTGTAAGGTGAAGTTTGTTATTGCTTCATGTTGAAATAAACTATAAGTAAGCCATTTGCAGGTTGATTGCCCCAAAAATAAACACTATGGCTCTGTGCACTATTAGATCATTCATTGCTTTGTTTGTTTGAAAGAATCCTGACCAGGCTGACATAGTAGATAATTTGGTATTAAAGCATCTTTGAAGAATTTGATGAGAATATTTTGAGTTCATATTGAAATCTCTGATTTCTTCGCTTCCAGCTGATCTTAGAGAAGCACAGAGTTTAGGTATATTATTGGATGTGGTTTAAGTATCTTAAAAAAAAAAATTAGGACAGCTTTTACTTGATCATTTTTGTTTTTTTCTGATTAATTATTAACTGTGTTTTGACATGCATGTTTACATATTCTATTTGTTTTTATGCTTTGTATTCTTATATGCTTGTATTTTTATGTAAAGCACCTTGAGAAGCTTCTTTAAAGGTGCTATATAAAAATAGTAATAATAATAATTTAACCAACAAAATTGTACAACATTATTTATAATTGCAATATATATATATCTATATATATATATATATATATATATATATATATATATATATATATATATATATATAGTTTAGTATTATAAGTATTTTTTATTAAAATGCATTGTATTATAGTATTTTTTACTGTAAAAGAATATACTCTAAAAATATTTTACCCTTCAAGGTTTAAGCATTTCAATTTCATAGCAAAATTCCATCAAACTGAATGTAGTAATCTTTAACAAAATCAAATTAATAAAACTTAAATATATTCAAGTTTTATTTATTTATTTTTGCTAAAGATTACTCATTTACATCTGATGGAAATTTGTTATGAAATTTAAATGTGTAAAATTTTTAAATAAATAGGCAGTTTTTTATTCTTATTTTTACATTCATGAAAATATAGTGAGAAATTGATATTCATATTTAGGACCATTAAGATTGTTTGCATTGTGACATTAATGTCATTATAGAAATGAAAATAATAAAAATAAAAAGTTGAAATTTTTTTTATAAAATAAATATAATGATAAAAAAATAATAGTAATTTTTGCAAATAAAAATCTAACGATATATGATTGTAAATTATATAGTTATGTATAATACACATTAATTTATGCAGATTTAAAAGAAAACTCACAGAAATACGGTAAAAAAAAAAAAAAATGTACTAATCACCACTGAGAATAATGAGAGTAATAATAAAAAAAAATTAAAAGAAATGTCTTCTTGACCCATTACAATATTGAGAATTTGGGGGAAATGTGATCAGTTGTCATGACAATATTGCCAAAATGTAAAAAAAAATATCTTAATGGTCCAGTAAATATGCTTCATATTCATCATGAAATATTATAAATACTACATGTCATATAATATTTATATTTCATTAATATATTATAATATTTTATATTTGTATGTTTTCGTAATATTTTCCCTAACAAATAACATTAATACATATTTTTCAAGTCATTCAAGTGTGGCTGAGCTCATTAACAACTCAAAACACCCCATTTACACACAGCAGACCTCACCATTAATGATGAAATGGAAATAGTAAACTATCCATATGGGATATGAGTCATCAGAGAGTACACACACACACACACACACACACACACACACACACACACACACACACACACACACACACACACACACACACATGCACGCACGCGGCTTTCTAATCCAATGGCTGTATGTTTGCACTTGGGAAAACTAATTATGGCAAAATAAGGCAGCCTGCTCCTTCATCAGCAGCATCTGCACTAGAGAAAAAGAGACACAACTTAATTTGTCTTCAAGTTCGTACCATACCTTCAGACTCAAAACACAAATATGCCCTTCCCCTCGCCTACGTTATTGCCAACAAACCCTTTATATTACGTCCGAAAATCTGTGAGTCACCAAATATTAAAAGATAAACCAAAAAAATGTCCTGGAACGTTTTAAATGCTGTAGCTGAGATTTTACTGCCATCCTTAGGTGGAAGGCGGAACTACAACACCTTTTCAGGCTACAGAGGGGATTGGAATTTTGATGGCGCTGCTTGGCTGAAGTCTAACAGAATTTCCATGTCAGAGTGGCACTGAAGAGCAGGTCGCTGTGGCATGTGAGCCAGCCACACTGAATCGTGATGATGATGATGATGATGGTGCTGTACCTCGTGCCGCCGGTGGCCACACGTTTGGCAGCTGTGGGGGGAAGCAGATGGTTCCCATAATAATAAAAAGACATGATGGACTTGCAGCTTTGCAGGCTGGTAGATGTGTGAAGTCAAGCGTAACGTTTTATCAGCTTGTTGACACGGGCACGAGTCATTATCCCTCTGCACTTCGTCTGCTGGTGACGATTGGTTTTTATATTCTCTCTTTTCAACGCATCTGCAGTGCGACTGACTGCTAATTTATGTCCTTATCTCTCAAACTTTAGCACACATAAACATATGCATTCTTTGCAAGACTACTATAGCCTACTTTCAAAATGTACCAGTCAGAGCATTGCCTGAACAACTAGTCAGATTTAAAGGGTTAGTTCAGCCCAAATGGCAAGTTCTGTCATCATTTACTCACCATCATGTTGTTCCAAATGCATATGACTTTCTGTTGTGGAACCCAAAAAAAATAGATGTTCAGCAGAATGACAGCCTCACACACCATTCACTCTCATTGCATTTGGTTTTTTCATACTTTACAATGAAACTGAAGTTAATGAGACTGTAGTTCTGCCCAACATCTTACTTTGTGTTCCAAAGAAGAAAATTATACAGGTTTGGAAATCTTTTTAATCCATGAATTAAAGTGTCCAATAACAGGACGGTTTCTGATATTAAAGAAATATTTCACCCAAAAATGAAAATTATCTTATTATTTACTCACACTTAAGCCATTCCAGAAGTGTATGACTTTCTTTCTTCTGCAGAACACAAATAATGATTTTTAGAAGAATATCTCAGCTCTGTAGATCCATACAATGCAAGTGAATAGGTGGCAAATTTTCGAAGCTCCAAAAAGCACATAAAGGCAGCAAAAAAGTAATCTATACAACTCCAGTGGTTTAATCCGTATCTTCAGAAGCGACATGATAGGTGTGGGTGAGAAACAGATTGATATGTAAGTCCTTTTTTTTTTTATTATAGATTCTCCTCTCTGCCCAACAGGTGGCGATATGCACGAAGAATCTGAATCACCAAAAATGAAGAAATTAGAGCTCTTAGGAGAGAAGAGCAATTAGGAGGGCTGTTTGAAAGTCAAGACTTATAGTTAAAAAAAAAAAAAATGTAAATATTGATGTTTCTCACCCACACCTATCATATTGTTTCTGAAGACATGGATTTAACTACTGAGTCATATGGATTACTATTATGCTGCCTTTATGTGATTTTTGTAGCTTCAAAGTTCTGGTCACCATTCACTTGCATTGTATGGACCTACAGAGCTGAAATATTCTCCTAAAAATCTTTATTTGTGTTCAGCAGAAGAAAGAAAGTCATACACAGCTGGGATGGCATGAGGGTGAGTAAATAATGAGAGAATTTTTGGGTGAACTAGTCCTTTGAACACACACTACGTACAATGAACAACGTAAAAATCATTTTGCAAATATGTAGGCATATTAACGCGATTCTTTGTGACCAGGTGGCTTTTTTCCGTTTGCAGAGACTACGTGAAGATATTAAGAGGCTGAGACAATTTTATATATTTTGAAACATAAAAATACACAAGACGTCCAACACAATTTAATTCAGTCTCATGTGAGCCACAGAAACAGCAAGTCTAACAACCAGTGTGCTATTCACAAAAGGATCATCAGATTTTATTACAGGTTGTGTTAATAGCTGTGATTCTGTAAGTCACAAAGAGCTTAGAAAGCATTTAATCTCCATGACATACCACAGCAAAGGTACATTCAGATCACAGGAAGAACCTTCAGAGATTGTTTAAACCTTAAAAAAAATCAATTAAAAAACCAAGAATCAAGCCAATACTTTCTTTGGGTGATGATAAAAAATCATTTATACATGAATTTCTTGTATTTTCCGTATAATCTGGCTGCAGGTTAAGCTCAGTGTTGCAACTGTATCTTATTTTCAGACATTTTCTGTGTCTTTCATCTCATCAACTTTGTCCTTGTGCTGTTTTATTCCATCGACGTGAGGGTGAGAAAATAATGACAGAATTTTCATGTTTTTGTTAAACTTATTCCTTTGAGAAGCCCAGGGTGATGAAATCATACTCTCTCATTCACTTTCAAAGGTAGTCCGACTGTTGCTCGATCTTTACTTTCAGATCAGACATTCAACTGACTCGCTCTTATTTGAACCCGTTAATTTGAATTCAACAAACACTGAAACAGTGTGTGGGAGAGAGACGACTATTGAATCCATCACAGCAGATTCTCTGTGTGCATTTATGCGATTTCAGTACTGGGAAACTGAGAGACATACATCTTAAAGTCAAACAAATGCATTTAATTCAAATTAGACATTGTGACTTTTTGAAACAGCCTAGCTAGTTGATGAGCTAATGAGCTAATGAGCTAGTTAAAAGGGCCACTACTCATTTGTATCTCATTTTAAAATATTTTCTATTTCTTTTAGTCCACCTCTAGTTTTATTTTTCCCACTCTATCCACTCATTGACTCTCAGGTGGAAAGTGGTCATCCATTGCTTATTAGATTAGAAATTCATTTAAAGGAGTAGTTCACCAAAAAAAAATAAAAAATAAAAGGTGAATAAAAAAATATGACTTTCTTTCTTCCATGGACCACAAAGGAGATGTTAGGCCTCGTAAACACTGATACGTTTTCATATGAAAACGCTTTAATTTTGCTATGTTTACACCTCACATCCACTCAAGAATTGGAAACAGGAAAAATAAACTTTCAAAAACACTCTCTGGTACTGCATACGTTGGAAAACGATGACATTAGAAAACTGAAAACCGAGTCCTCAACCGAAAAAATATTAGTGTGGACATCGCTGTAGTCAGAATGTTTACTTTTCTCTTTTTCATACGATTAAAGCATATGTAGCCAGTGGGTTAAAAATAATCACCACAGGATACAAAAATATATTTTTTGTATTTTTTGTTTTATTCTGACAGCTGTTTATATAAAAGAAAAGAAAAACAACGGTCGATGTGGCCGTATTGTATTTACAAAAAGTAAAGGAAAGAAAAGAATATACAGAAGCTGAAATACAAAAATGAAATAAGCTACAATAAAATACAGTAGAGGCTAATGTCAAAAGCAAATACAAACAGGGCATTAGCCTACCCATATGCTTCAGCATATATCACCCTACATCATTCACAGCATTTGACGCATCCAACACATTCCTAAACCACTCAGAGCATTTTATGCATTTAATACAAGCTTAAATCACACAAAACACTCTACACACTTTCAACCAGGCCTCAAGGACATGTACAACTGCCCAAAACAGTGGAATTCTCACCACACGTTTTCACATATAACACGTATTACACATATTCATAAACTGGAAAACACTCTGGGCTACAAATCATCAAACAAGACATGACCAACTCCAAACCCACATACCCAGTACCCGCATGTGTGCACAGAACGTGGTCAAACTCCACACATGAAATCCACATGCATCCCCCACAAACAATCCACAACAAACATTCAATTCCAACACATGACTCTTCCGAACACATACCCAATCCAACTCATGAGCATTCTGCATAAAATCTGATATCCACCCCAAGAATTCTTAACCAATGAATAAAACCAGGAGCTCTCCCACCCAACGCACGTCTCCAACACGAGAGAGCACCGGAAAGTAGGTGCCGCAAAACACTTAAAGGAGCCACATCCAGACCAGAGTTAAATTACAAGAAATTTCTCCACTTGGCTATACATACATACAGTAACCAAGGGCATTTGAATTCTAAAAAGGACCATAATGTAGGTCATTTGACTCATGCACTCTATTCAAAGTCTTCTGAAGCCATACAATAGAGGAACAGATTAAAATTTAAATCATTATTCATTGAAAGTCTTCCCCCTGTCACTGCTCTTAAATTTCCGTATGTGTTCATTCAAATACACAATAACAAGACAAGTCTCTGCAGGTTTTGGGTTGTCAACTGCCCTCGGGACGTCTGTATTTTGGTCGAAATGAAGACGTACCATACAGGGCGCCTATTCTCCCATATTTAGGTGAAACGATCTGCTCGAGGGCGATGCAACACATTCATGTGACAAAGCTGCAAGTTTGGCATCACTGATGTGAGAACCAGAAGTATTTAGTGTCAAACTTAATTAGCATTTTGGAGTTCAAATATCTCCAATAAGACAAAAACATCCTGAGATTTAAATGCGTGTCAATGGAGGGCTTTCACTTTGTGTTCCACTGAAAACATTTAAAGGAATAGTTCACCCCAAAATTAAAATTCTCTCAACATTTACTCACCCTCATGCCATCCCAGATGAGTATGATTTTGAAGTTCTTCTTCTTTAGTTTTTTGGCGATTTGCAGTCTTTGTGCATATCGGCACCTACTGTGCTGTTGTGCAAATATTATTTATTTGTTCTTTTCCTTTCCTTTATCCCTGCCTATTTTTTCTTTCTCCTCTCTGCCCAGTAGGTGGCGATATGTAAGGAGAATGCAAATCGGCAAAAAAAAAAAAAAAAAAAAACAGAAAAAGAAGAGCTCCGTCCTCTCGTGAACGCACATGAGGACTGGTCGAAAGTGGATATTTTTAGTAAAAAATAGACTGGTTTCTCACCCACACCCACCAGGCTTCTGAAGACATGGATTAAACCACTGGATTAGTATGGATTATTTTGATGCTGCCTTTATGTGCTTTTCTGAGCTTCACCATTTGCTTGCATTGTATGGACCTACAGAGCTGAGATATTCTAAAAACCTTTGTTTGTGTCATACACATCTGGAAAGACATGAGCGTGAATAATTGATGAAAGATCTTAATTTTGGGGTTAACTATTCCTTTAATACCTAGTAACATTTGCCACTCAATGGCTCAGGCTAAGAGTTTTATGAAAGTTCTTTGTGAGGTCAGCTATGAATAAATCAGAAGCTCTGTGATGCGACAACAAATTGTTGAAGACAAAGTAGAAGAAGCTGAGAGATAAAGCTGTAAAAATATAAATTAGAAACCACAGAGAAACAAAATAGCATATAATGCCTTTAACACTTCCAGTTCAAGAAGACCCTCTCGTGTGTTTAATTGTACAAGCTTGCAGAACATTTCAGTAGAGATCTGAGTGTTATGCTGCTTAGTGTTTTAGTGCTGTAGTGGTATGAGCTGCTGTAAAACACCACATGAGCCGTTAGGGCTTTTGTTGATAAAAGAAGCCATCTATGACATGGACATATAAAGTGAAATGAAGCGGGTTTTATGGGTCTTAATAAAAAGTGTTATTATACCCCACTAGAGTAACTACCCTAAGAGTCCATTGGCTGTGAAAATATGAACAAGAATATCAATTATGCTCTTGAGACCAGTGGAAAGAGAAAAAATACATTTGTGTTTGCATCTTTCACCACTGACAGCCATTCAAATGTAGCAATGTATTCTGACTAGGGATGCACCAATGTAAAATTTGTGTGCCAGTACTGATTATTTAGAACAACATCTGCCAATACCGACAGTTTGATGGTTCTGCTTTTTTTTCACACTTTTAAGAGCCCTCCCAAAATATTTCAGTTTAAATAAAACATACTATTTCATCAGAATTTGAGCAGAGATGCTAGGCAAACAACAGTATTGGCCGATAAAAGTAATTATCTTCTCTAAAAATCTCATAAATCAGACGGTTGTTTAAAAACAGCCAATGATCAGGGCAGATTGTTTCCTGTCAAAAGGGGGTGGAAAAAGACATAGAAAAATGTGTCTTGTGTGGAATTACTTTAAATTGGGTGACAATAACAGCAGAGTTGCCATTTTTAAGCTTTTCATTGCTAGAATTTCATGAGGTAGAACAACTTTTATTTTTTACAAAACTTATTTATCAAAATGTATTTGATTACTCACTTTAAAGCTCAACACAGCAAGGAATATAATGAGTTTGTTAAAGTTATATAAAGCGGAGGCTGCTTCTGCTAAAAAGGGTCAAGCGTCATTCAGAATTCAGTTAAAAAGAGTAAAGAACATTAAAACATTTAAGAAATCTTACCAATTTAATTTGAGCCTGACAGGAGGAATTTCAGACTTCAGTTAAAGTGAGTTTAGAATGTTACTGTAATATGATTTAATATTGTGCATTTTGTTTCATTGTTTTCTTTATAACCGAAACCAGTTACTCTGAAACATGGAAAACATGTAGAGACATACAGACACAAGTTTTTATTTAAATGTATCTAGAAGATGTCAGATTTGCCCAATTATCAGAAACAAGGTAGCATAAAAAAGCATAACTACCAAACTATCGGTATCAGCAAATGTTGACCTGACTAACCGGGTATTTGTTGTCGGAACACCAATTTTAAATTGGTGCATCCCTTAAACGCATACCTTCAGTAATGCAATCTAAAGGATTTTTTCAGCCAAAAACAAGCAGTGTTCAAATTGTTAAAATCCCTAACACTAAATATGAGCAATAGCGATGCTTACCTTTACAATTAGCAGTGTTTATCTTTGAGAAAATGATCAAATCCTGAGAGCGTGTCATTTCATGACCATCTTGACAAAGGCTAGGTAACGCCAAGATGGCGCTACGGATGGCAGCCTCGGTGTGGAGCTCTCCAATTCTTTTTTTTTTTTTTGTCCCATGTTTAGTAATTTTTTTCCAATCAGTTTTACCAGGGATGAACTGCTGAACATTCGACAGCACATACCAGACAATCTTTTCCCTGTTTTGGACTATTCAGAATTTTTGCTGGACATTTTAGTCTGAGGCGCAGCTGTGTTGTTTAAGCGCTCTATGAGACGCTGGCGAGGGAAGCGAGCCAGCACGCTGGTCAAGCTCCGTCAGCGTGGCTTTCGAACAGCACTGCCGAGTATTCATCTAGCGAATCTCCGCTCTCTTCCTAACAAAACGGACGAACAACATCTCCTCACCCATACAAACAAGGACTTTTCAAACTCTGCTGCCTTGTGCTTCACAGAAACCTGGCTGATTGAAGCCATTCAGGACAGCGCATTACATCTGCCGGGCTTTCAGCAGTTCAGAGTGGATCGCATTGCGGAGTTCACGGGGAAAACGAGAGGCAGTGGAACATGCTTTTACATCAATAAAAGTTGGTGTACAGATGTAACAACATTAAAGAAGATGTGCTGTCCTAATTTGGAAGCGCTCTTTATCAACTGTAAGCCTTACTACTTACAGCGGGAGTTTATTCCGTTTGAGTGTTTATATTCCTCCACACGCGTGCGTGAACGCAGCGCTGCAATAGTAGACCACAGACATGGAACAACAATAGCCGGACTCAGTTATTATTATTCTTGGTGATTTTAACAAAGCCAACTTTACCCATGAACTGCCAAAATAAAGACAGCACATTACATGCCCCAACAGAAATACACTGGATCATTGCTACACAACAATAAAGGATGCATATGTCTCTGTCCCTAGAGCAGCTTTGGGACTCTGATCACTGTCTGGTTCATCTTCTTCCAACCTACAGGCAGAAACTAAAATCAGCTAAACCTGTAGTAAAGACTGTAAAGAGAATGACCAATGAAGCAGAGCTGGAACTACAAGCCTGCTTTGACTGCACTCATTGGAGTGTATTTGAGGCTGCAGACACCAATCTGGACGAGCTCACAGATACTGTGACATTATATATCAGTTTCTGTGAGGATATGTGCATTCCTACTAGGATTTATTTAACATACAACAATAACAATCCGTGGTTTACAGCAAAACTCAGGCCGCTTCGTCAGGCCAAAGAGGATGCTTACAGAAGTGGGGATAAATTCTTGTACAATCAGGCCAGGTACGCACTAAATAAGAAATCAGAGTGGCTAAAAGAAGCTTTTCTGACAAGCTGAAAAACAAGTTTTCAGCTAACGACCCTGCATCAGTGTGGAGAGGCCTGAAAGACATTACTAACTAAAAGACACCATCATCCAACACTGTAGGGAACCAACAACTGGCTAACGACTTGAATGTGTTTTACTGTAGATTTGAAAGGCCCAGTCTCACACCCCACACCCGCTCTGACCTTCACTTCACACAAACATCAACACCTCCTGCAACCTCCCTCCTCCCCCCTCCTGCTACTCAATCTGCACTTAAGATCTGTGAAGAAGAGGTGTGCCGTGTCTTCTGGAAACAAAAGACAAGGAAAGCACAGGGCCCAGATGGTGTTTCACCCACTTGTCTAAAATCCTGTGCTGACCAGCTGGCCCCCATCTTCACACAGATCTTCAATAGATCACTAAAGCAGTGTGAAGTTCCCTGCTGCTTCAAATGCTCCACCATCATTCCTGTCCCAAATAAATCCAAAATCACAGGACTTAATAAAGTCATTGGAGAGAATGGTGTTGGCCCACCTGAAGGACATCACTGAACCCTTTCTAGATCCCCATCAATTTGCTTATCGAGCACTTATTGCACCTATACGATCAGCACAGATGCCCCCCAGGGATGTGTGCTCTCCCCACTGTGAAAAAGGCCCAGCAGAGGCTGTACTTCCTTCACCAGCTGAGGAAGTTCAACCTGCCACAGGCGCTGCTGATACAGTTCTACTCAGCAGTCATTGAGTCTGTCCTCTGCACTTCAATAACTGTCTGGTTTGGTTCAGCTATGAAATCTGACATCAGAAGACTACAAAGGACAGTTCGGACTGCTGAGCGGATTATTGGTTGCCCCCTGCCCTCCCTTCAAGAACTGTACATTTCCAGAGTGAGGAAAAGGGCTGGAAAAATCACTCTGGACCCTACTCACCCAGCCCACTACCTCTTTGAACTGTTGCCTTCTGGCTGGCGCTACAGAGCACTGAGCACCAGAACCATCAGTAACAGGAACAGTTTTTTCCCTTAGGCTATCCATCTCATGAACAGTTAAAACTGCCCCATTGAGCAATTATTATGTGCAATACACAGCTTAGTCTATTTATATTTATCCAGAATACCATACCTCTTCTGCCATACATTCCCTTGCATTTGTATGTAACAGATTTGTTTTTGTATTTGTACATACATATATATACCCATACAAATAAATATATATATATATATATATATATATATATATATATATATATATATATATATATATATTTTCTTTTTTTTTTTATTATTATTATTATTTTTTTTTTTTTGTCTTATAGTGTATTTGTATATATACTTATATTTTCTATTCACTTTTATTTTTATTCTATTTTTTTTATTATTATCTCTGTCTTGTTGTTGTATTGTTTGTGCACTGGAAGCTTCTGTCACCAAGACATATTCCTTGTATGTGTAAGCATACTTATCAATAAAGCTAATTCTGATTCTGATTCTGATATCATAGGGCTAATTCTACATTACCCTCACAGATGTTATCACCTTGCCAATAAAACTGTATCTCTGTGTCGTTGAATCCTCATATCCTGATAACTCATGTAAATTGTTATTACACTGCCGTACAACTGCCTTCAATAGCGCAGTGAGCAACGGCCATTGTTAATTCTGTTTCAAGGAAGATGACAAGTAGACTAGACACAAAAGCACATCAGAATTAATTCATCTAACAACAGAGAAGGTCAAGAGGGCATTGCATGCTTTTTCCACTATAATCTTGCACAGAAGCTAACAAAAGAATGAGGGAATTAATAGTAGAGGAGTTGGGTTTGCTCACCTCCCCGTTTTTCGTTTTCTCTTCTGGCTGATTTAAAATTTACGTGTGCGGCATGCAGAAGACATTTTTTGAGACAGTTGGGTTGAATGTGTGTGTGTGTGTGTGTGTATGTGTGTGTGTTCACTCTTCATTTGCTGTCATTAAGTAGGCAGTCCAAAGTGAAGTTTTGAAGAGAGACATCTCTGACAATTTTCTTATGATTTCAAGTAGTATCTCTTGCACAAGCTTGTGATGATCTTGTATGTGTGTTTGTCGGTTTGACACTATTCCTGTGCTGTTAAAGATTTACCCGACACCTTTTATCTTCCCCTTTTTAATCGGTAATTGTAATTCAAGTTTCAGCTCAGATAATTGTTGTTATCTCTTGCATATAGAACACAGTTCTTGTTGTAAAAATATTTCGAGCTGTTGGATAAGTCTAGGGAATTGGTGTTATTTGGGTTTAAATGGCTACGGAAAGGTTGCATTTAATCTCGTCAGGCCCCCTGCGATAATTACAATTTCTTAACACATTAAAACAAACATTCAGACATAATATAAAATAATTTATTTTCACTGTAAACTTGGCAAAGAAAATTTTTAAGAGTTTGGACAGAAAAATCAAGGCATAAATTAACAACTTTCTTATTAGGAATAAGAGTTCATTTGTTTTCAGTGTTTTGATCTCTCAAATAATGCTACATTTTAGCAGAAAGAAAACTGATTCCTTGTCAAAATCAGACTGATCTCACAGTGAAATCGGAAAGAGTAGGTTGACTTTTCTTCAGCTAAAATCAATCTGTGCCTACCGAAATTCGAAACACTTCCCCCAGTGGCCAAAGCAGTAAGTGTTGTGAGCTCCATTTTCCGGGTGTATTGTCCACAGAGGGACGTTAAAAGCGAGTTGTGAAGCAAGTTGTTTTCAGCTGTACAGGCTGTAATACGGTGACAGGAATGCATATTTTATAAACGCACAACCCCCAAAACTAAGCCTAACCATCTGTGGGTAAAAATGTAATGTTAGAGGGTAAAAATGCAACCTCTGAATCATGCTTGTTGCTAATTATGCTTACACAGTGACTTCCTGGTTTCGGTGCAGGACACGAAGTCTGGTCTCCCACACTGCTGATACAAGGCACTTCCAGTCACACCACAGGGGTAGGTAAATACACTGGAGCTGATGCAAACATGTTGCATAGGAGATGGTGCTTGTCGGTAAGTCGGCATATTGTGGTTGATCCTAGGGTACCGGAACTCTCGGAAACAACATGCCAATCTCCTGTGTTGTCATGTTGTCAAAATGGAATGACATGTTAATTTTACCACCAGTAGAAAAGCTACATATTTGTTTTGAGATTTTCAAAAGCTATGACCAGTTGCCCAGCCCACCAACAGTGTTAGGTCAACAAACAGCATGCAGACTAGCGACCAACAGTACAGTGACTTGCCGACCTCCAGCAATATGGGGGATCCATGAGATAGAAATACCTTAATAAAATCAGCGAAAATTTGGGTCCAATGAACTTTTCCACTCAGCAACCAGTTTGGATACTAAAGATACCAGCCATTAAGAAGTTCTACTAGCCAAAACAAAAATATGATAAGATACAGTTACTGTTGAATTTTGTGTAACAAATTGCTTGCTATGTTCCTCATTTGTAAGTCACTTTGGATAAAAGCATCTGATAAATGACCAAATGTATAATGTACAAATTTTTTAAGTAAACCAGTTTACAGTTATTGCATTTTTTCCAAAAAATGAAAGTGAATGGTGACTGATACAAACATTCTGCCTAACATCTCCTTTTCTGTTCCTATGGGATTTGAACAACATGAGGATAAATGATGACATAATTGTAATTTTGGCTGAACTTTCCCTTTAAATATATGTATTATTAAATCCATATTTCATGTGAAATGATTTAAATTAAAGATATCTCTGTTTCCCCTCCCTTCATTTCAGACTAACATACACCATCATCATAGTCTCACATTCTTTCATAATTTATTTTACACAAGCCCAAGTAACCAGTTGTACTGTAGCTCTAATGATGTGAAAACAAACACAATACGCTTAAAAATAATATTTAAAAACATGTCAAAATTTCCAAATGAAAGTTCTATTTAAAAAAAAAAATCACAAATATTAGGCTACTATTACTGACTTGACTGATGCAGCACACTACTCAACAAAATAATTCTACTCTAGCAAATATTGTCAAAGACATGCCATCAAAACACATATTCACATGACACAGAACTAGTTGAAGTTTCACAAAATTACCTTTCAAAAATGTAGTCTACAGTAGTAGTAAGATACATGGTAATACCATGGTATATAGGCTACTGTGGTATGATTAACATATTCACAAACCATGGTATTTACAAGTACTTTAAATAATACCATTTTACATGTCCAACTTTGGTACTTTAAATGTTTTTGTGTACTGTTTTGATACTTTTTAGCTTGGATAGAGGATAGAGTCATTCACAAGCTGCAAGCACATGTGTTGAACTTAATGAAGACCTTCTTCATCGCTGGCAAACAACCAGATCCATTTGCAGAACCGACCGACCGGCCCACCGGGAAAAGTCCTGGTGCTCTAGATGGCCAGTCCATCCCTGTTTGAGGGAATTACTTTTTTTTCACAGATATTTTACTTTTGCATTATCATATTTAATTTCATTATATGTTGTATTAGTCATTATATCAGTAAATATGATTTAGTGGGGTTTTGTTCATGAAAGAATCTGCATGTTTGAATGAATCTTTACAGTGAACAAATAGTTCTTGTTCACTTTCACTGTTTCAGACGTGAACAACTATGTATTTTTAAAGAATCAGTTGAGTCGGTTCAAAGACTCAACAATAACGCATAAACCAGATGGGTAACACTTTATAATAAGATTCCATTTGTTAATATTAGTTAACAACAATAGTTAACATGAACTAACAATGAACAATACTTATTAAGCATTTATGAATCTTAATGTTAATTTCAACATATACTAATACATTTTTAAAATCAAAAGTTGTATATGTTAACATTAGTTAATGCACTATGAACTAACATGAACTAACAATGAATAACTGTATTTTTATTAACATTAACCAATGAATAAATGCTGTAAAAAATATATAGTTAATTGTTTGTTCATGATACCTAATGCATTAACTAATTTTAACAAATGGAATCTTATTGTAAAGTGTTATCAAATAGACAATATATAAAATAAATATGATCTATTAAATAAAGAGATAGGCCCACATGAAATGAGGGGGGAAATAAAAGACAAAGTAAAAATATAAAAATAAATACTTTTTATACAATTTATCAATCACAATATTTGTTGGCCTATGCATTTTCGAAAGTAAACATTTTATATTTTTGTTTTGTGAATTGTTTTGTGCTTCATAATTGTTTTTCTTTTTATATTCTGCTGAAAAGCCTATCACAGGCTGTTAAAGGCAGCTGATTTTGGTTTGGAGGTGGTAGCGGGGGATGGGGGTTGTGACGGACTCACCCCATTTTTGGGGCATGTTGTCACAAAAGGTCAATGTTTGTATTTATTTAATATTGTACGTAGTATTAAAGGAAATATAAATAGTGGAGACAGTAAACAGGATGAGAAAAAGTGGGACAAAAGGCAGAATCTAACCCGGGTCGTCCACATGCCACTGGAGCGACACTAGGGGTCCAGTTTGTCTTCAATTTCTGTGTTTCCACCAGACTATTAGAGTGCAAATAGCCGCACTGTGTGGCAGATGCTATTTACACTTATTACATATAGTCACTCCACAAATAAAATATACTGTAATTTATACACTATGTACACATGTATGTACACCTGTAATCTAGTTCATAATCCAAGCATGTAGTCCTAATAGGGCTAACTGAAATGAGGAATCCTGGTCATGTTCACAGCCAAAATCTGAGCAAAATAGCAGCAGCCTCTAACTGCAACAGCACCTTGAATTTTCACTCCAACTTCAACTCAAAATGTGATTGTCCAAGGCACCTTAGCAGTCCACTAATAAGGAAAGGCCCTTGACAACTTCAAGCCTCCAGTTAACCAAGTAAAATTATTCCACCTTTATCGGGCTGCCGTGTTGTCAGCATCTGCACTTCGCAGCTGCCTCGGCTAGCAGTTTGCAAATCCCTGGCTTACACACTGGAAGTGGAGGGAGAAGTGTAGAGTTGAAGACATGTTCTAATTATTCCGGCAGCTGCCCACAGGTAGAGCTCAAGCAACACTCTTCTACACTGGCAGATATTGATGGAAGGTGTTGAGAATTACGCTGACGAACAAGAAAAAATGGGTACGGACATTTTTTTTCAGCCCCCCCAAATGTTTGCAATGCTCGATGTGAAGGATAAAAGAGAAACCAGGGGACATTTTCCACAACATTACCCTCCTCTTTTGGACTTGAAGCCACACAGACATGCTGTCACTCCATAATATGTTCAACTGGTCCTTTCACAGCAAAAATGTACTGTTTCAGATATGCCATTTTTTCAGTCCAATGGGTTCTCTGTTCTCTTTCATCATAATTCCCCAAGTTTCCAGTGCAAAGGAATAAGTTATTAATCATTGTACACCAATTCTGATTTAAAAAAAAAAAAAAAAAAAAAATCAGTAAGCTTTAATATTGGAATGTGGCATTGTGGCATAAAGTTCTAGTGCCAGGCCCTGAATGTAAAATCTTATAACCTTAAAACAAGAGGATTTATATTCCTGGTTGTGACGAGGAGGAGGGCGTGGCCGGGCCTTGATGGTGCACGGCCAGCGCTGAATCAGATGATCAGCGGGAGAGCGCGAGTAAAGGGGGGCCGGAGATGCCAGTTAAAGAGAGAGAGAGAGAGAGAGAGAGAGAAGCATGCGGCCGCGCTGCATGTGTGTCCTTATGTTTTCTGTTGTTTTAAGTTCATTTATATCATTAAACTTTGCGTTGACTGTTCAGCCGGTTCCCGCCTCCTCCTTTCCTGTCCTTTTAACTGTTAGATTGGTGCTGAAAACGGGGAGAGAGGAGGGATGTGCTGTTGCGGAGTCCTCGCCCCTGCCGTCCGCCAGAGGAGCAGCCGCAGCCGTCTGCCTGGGGACAGAGGGGTCGCTGCCTGCCGCAGAGAGTCGGAGCTTCATCTCGGGCTTCATCAGCATAATTAGGGGCCGTGTGTGCGGAATGTTTATTACTGTATGCACCAATTTGGCTTGTTTTTCCAAACTGAGGGACAAGTCGAAATTATTTTTGTGGTAATCTTCAGCATGTCATGTTTTTAATGTTACTCAATAATAATGCATTGTTTTTAAATGTATGATTGAAACTTATTTCAGTTATTTAAAGTCACTTAGATAAAAAGTTGTTTCAGCTGAGCTTTGGAGGAGTAGCCATAGCCTCTTGCACGCAAATATCTAATCATGTATGCCTGGGCAGGGTATGGGTGCTAATGTGCAGTGTAATTAGATGTAGTTGGTAATTATATATAATAAATAAGGGTGAACGATCTGCTCCTCCGTCATCACCGCATTTCATTTACTGCAACAGCTGGACAATGCACTTAAGTTGGAGAGTAATTAATTACCGGTAACCTAAAAGATTATAAGAAGCCTCATGGACATATTTTAATTAAGTAGAATGAACGTGTCATGATCATATTTTGTTGGATTTACTTACTCAATATAACTGAGCGGTATTAACTAAAAAAAATTATTAGTGTTTCCAACTCATAAATATATACTGCATATCAATGTAAAATGTAGATTAAAAAAAATGTTTGCAACCACTTACCTTATAAATATGTGATAAATTCCAAAAGCAATTTTTTCAGTATACTGTAGCATCACCAAATGGAACTGCAAAAATAGATAATTTCTCAAACACTCCTCCATCTGTCATTGGTCAGACAAACAGGTAGCTCCAACCCAAATGCATGCTTGAAATCAACATACTATCTCATAGCTGTTTCTGCATATTAAGCAGGAATAGGTTAAAGTCTATATCTATAAAATTGCACACTTCACCTTTAAAAATCCTCAAATTATTGCACCCAAAATGGTATTATTTTTATCATTGAAATCATGGTCTATATCCAAATTTTAAACCAACTGCATATGCAATTTGTTTCCAGCAGATTCAGTACATGAGCTTGTGCAATCTTGTAAAAAATGAAGCGATTCCTAGCATTGAAGTGGCGCCAGAAAGACTGATGGGAGTAAAAACGTAGAGGTTCCTCTCGCAGCAAACTGGACCATCTGGTGGGGAATATTACAGTCCCAGAAATTCTCATCCTCAAGATGCCACTCACATACTCGCATGGGATAAACCGCAAAGTCCAATTCACTCCCAAATGCTGAGTCTGCAAAATATATGATGCCCTTCCATATGTTCAGTCACGCCAGCTTTCCATATGGCCAACACAAAACTAATAATGCCACTTTAACAGGAGAGGTTGGTCCCAGAATCCATTTCTTGAGATAAACTCAATGAAAATAACAGAGCCGATATCTTTTGTGCTGACGGTGGCATCCTAGCAAAAGTAGGCATTTCATAAGTTTCTCTTGATGCCATTAATATTATGTGTTTATATCAAAAACCTTTCCTCCATATCTGTTTGAGTCCAATATATTGCATGTGCCTCAACAAGTGATATGCACAGTGCAATCCTTCTGAACGCTAAGCAACCCGATCTGAAAAGTGGCTTTACTCTCTTGTTTCCAGACTTTTGACTATAGAGGATAGAGTCTGGTCGGGTTTGTTGCTTTTTCTGGCCAAGAACCGCCCACTTAGACAGGAAGAGACCCCCTGACCACCATGAAAAGTGACCAATCACTGTTCATTTTGTTTTTACATGCCATTTAGTGGCGGGTTTATCTGAAATAGTCGATATCATCACAATAGACCAGCATGGAAAATAGAAATTCAAACTATTGCACATCAGTGTCTATACCCAAAAGTATCGGTTTGCTATAGTTCACAGAAGAAATTAGTTGAAATATAGAATTCGTATAAGAATATACAGTAGATGCACATAAAAAAAAGTCATGTGAATTTGCCTAAAATAACCCATGTGAATACATAATTTGCTCAAAGAATATCATCAATATCAATTCTAAGTAATTCAATAAATGTACTAAAAGAGCCACAACAGCATGCACTTCCATTTCATTTCTATTTTTTGGCACATTTCCTCAGAAGTCCTTTTGTTCTCTTAAAAGGAATAGTTCACCCAAAAATTTTAATTTGCTGATAATTTACTCACCCTCACCCAGTGGGCACCTTGATATCAATTTGACGTCAAATATTAGTCAAGGCTTGATCAAGATGCTGTATAACATCATTTTAAATTCAGTTTGGACTGCAATTTCTTCCAGTGGTAATTGGGTGAAAATAGGAAATTAATCCCACACTGAAATTAGTTTAATGTATATGTAGGCCAATATGTTTGACGTTCAGTTTACATCAAATCAATGTGTGATTTTAGACGTCAAATTGTTGTCATATAGACATCACATTGACATCAATGTTTAGTATGTTTAATTAGGATTGATATAAATTTATGGTGTAATATATACAGTATGTATTAACAAATTTACCATACACTTCAAGGAAAACACCATTTGAGAAATAAATTAAATACAACAGCCTACAAATAAATGTAATTGCATGCATTTATTTTCTTTCTTTTAAAACAAATCGTCTTTCCCTATAGCTGATCTGTTACCACGTTGAAACAAATGCTATTGGTTGTCTCATCGTGTATGGTATGGAGGCTGGTCATTCCCACAAAATTATCCAGGAAGTAGCTCTGCAATCCGATGGCCACTGTAATATGCATTCTGGGTAAAAACCTTTAACTTGGACTCTTTTAAACTTCAAAATATGTACATTTGATAGCTGAATTAAAATAGACTTCATAAAACACTTGACATAATGTGGCACCAATGGATGATAAAACTATCAGACAGGTAGCCATGTGAGTAAATTATGATCTGGACAAGTCATTGTCATGTCCATCAATGCAAATTAGCAGGTTATAAAAAAAAAAATCTGTTTGTTTTGCGCTTCCTGACTCCTCCTCCACGTGACGCGTGACCTTACCAACGAGCTTACGTCATCCCTCTCATGAGTGCACATCACAGAGATATACGGAAGCGAACATTTGTAGTTAAAAAGTATATAAGTATTGTTTTGTTTCTCAAAATAATCAATCGTTTAGGTTCAGAAGAACTTTATTACTCGACTGGAGTCGTGTGGATTATTTTGATGCACCCTAAATATGCAATTTGGACCGTCAAATGGTGGAGGAGATTCACTTGCATTGTTTAGAGGAGGAGGCCTGAAATGAAATCCTAAAAATCTTAAATTCTGTTTTGATGAAGAAAGAAACTCAGATACATCTTGGATGGCCTGAGGGTGAGTAAATTATCAGCAAATGTTCATTTTTGGGTGAACTATTCCTTTAAACACACGGGAGAGAATCTCTGCTTTATTTGCAAATAGTTTTTGCGATATTGCACTTTTGCACATCATTTAAATTCTTAACTTTGATTGAAACAAATTTAGTGATTAGTTCTTTCTCAAAAGTACTTTTTATATCAGATCATACGACCAACTTAGAGGTGTCTGGGAGACCAGCAGTACCCTAGAATAGCATTAAATTCTCAAGACTGTTTCTTTTATTCTCGTTATTTTGCAAAAACCCTGGAGTTTCAAATCACTTTGCATATCGGCTTAAAGAAAGTCTCCCGCTGTGCTGCTCAGAAATCATCAGCATTAAAAAGTAATAGGACAGAAATCCATATGATCTGCACAAATCCAAATATAACTTGTGCTGTGAACCTTTTTTGATTAGCAGAAGTTCATTGAGTAAACGGCCTTCTAAATAAATCACAGTTCAAAGATTCAGACAACTACAAGTGAAAATAATAAATTAGTTCCTGGTCTTTGAAAAATTGACAGAACTCATCGTTCCTGACCCATATGTGAAGTACTTCAACTCTGAATAGAGCTTTTGAATAGAGCCTCCTCTTCACCGGGTTGCACTGATCCATTGTGGTAGACATCCTTCAAGAACTTGAAAATACTAATCTACGAAAGCCTTTGTCCCGAAAGGCTAATTTGATTCTCAAGAGTTTGTCACAGAACCTCAGAATGAACAGTGTTCATAGGGGACACGGTGTGCCATGAAACAGCTCTCTCTGAGGGGTGTGTGGACCACATCTATTTAGTCTAGCAGCTGTATTTGCCAGGTGTTCTGACAGCATGTTGAAGTAGCATATGGTTAAACAGCCTGGTTTAAAAAAAACTTCAACTGTTATGACTGTGCTTAGTGAACAAGGGTGCAATATTTAAACAACACTTAAGATAACTATTTTTTCTTGTTAATGACTCTGCCATATAATATGATGTCATGTATTCCGCAGCATGAATTCATTTAAAAAACACCTTAGTGTTTACTGTTTTATTCTTTTAACTGTTAACAACATCATCTGTACTGCTGTTGTTGTACTTGTTGTTAGAATGTTGTTAGAAATTTTCGTTTCCGTTCCTGCATGTTTACCGTCCCCTGTGGCACGACCGAAAAGTAGATCATGTCAGCAGCATGGAAGACCCCGGTTCGGATCTCGCATTGAAACCAGGAAATAATCACATTTGTGTAATCAGTGACGAGCACAATTCGAGGTTGCATTTTTTACAATAGCATTACATTTTAACTCCATTGATGGTTAGGTTTAGGTTTGGGGGTACAGTTTGTAAAAAGGCATTCCTCTTCTCTGTGTTACAGCCTGTACAGCCGATAAAAATTCAATTCAAAACTAGCTTTTGGCGCCCCTCCTTGGACATTTCACCTAGAAAATGGAGCTCACACGTGCCCACACGCCTAACAACACTTACCGCTTTGGCCACTGGGGGAAGTGTTTCGCTTTTCGGTAAGCACAGACAGATTTTAGCTTAAGAAAAGTAAACCTACTGTTTCCGATTTCACTGTGAGATCAGGGTGGTGTTTCAAAATCAAAATACAATAAAAAAAGGTGCTTTAGACACATAACACCAGGTTTGAAATCATCCGTGCCTAGTTTGAAAAGCACAAAAACAAATGAAATCTGAGAGCTAAGGCAGAGGCGAAGATTGTAAATAAACAACAACAGAAATTTCAGTTTTTACCTCACACAAAGCAATTGTATAGCTTGATAAGATTTCAGAACAGTCGTATGGACTACATTTGTGATACTTTTAAGGAGCTTGGAAGTATAAATCACAATCCACTTTCCTTGTATTAAAAATAAAAACTCTTAAGATTTCCTTTTGTGTGACATCAAAGAAATAAACTAATATAACCTCGCAATCAAACTCAGGTTAGTAAATGATAAAATTTTCATTTTTGGGTGAATTATTCCTTTAAAGTGAATGATGAAGGACTCAACAATCTGTCAGGGTCAGATCTTTCCATCAATGCTCGCAGGCAACAAATTAATCAAAAGAAATGCTCTCTCCAAATATAAGATGCAGATGATCAAAGATGGATGGGCCTTTTCTGACATGCACATAGTGACATTTCCACATCAGAAAATGATTGACGTCTCTATGATCCAAAGATTATACTGAATAATATAAAGGCCCATACATCCTTTTCTTTCTGTCCTTTACAGTTGTTGCTTGTCAAATTGTACAAACTGAAACCAGTGAGAGCTTGCATAAATACAATGGTTCGCTAAATAACATCAACTCTGTGTGACTGTACAGTATTCATAACTCAGAATTTCCAAGATTTCCAAGAGGCCAAAATTCATCACAATGGTGTGACTTTGGTGTTGCTAGCTCCAATAAAAATGTGATAAAACATTGCAGATTTTGAAAGAACAATTAAGACATCTTTAATGATTCCCAAAATGTGTCTCAGATGGCAAAATTGTGGTCAAAATCATTCAGTGTTCCTATAGATTCAACCAAGCATTAGCTGACAAAAAGAAATAGATGTTTGAAGTATACAGATACAGTATGATCCACGACTTTAGGTTGGAGAAGTACCATTTCATAAGTCTAAAGCCATGGAGAACATAGGTCAATGGTGACACACAGTCCTGCAGGGCCTTCAATTTGAGTGTCGACAGGATTGAGTTATGTGATCACTGTCCTGTCAAATGCAATAACTACAATAAGGCTGAAAGAAAGCCCAAGGTTTGATTTTTTTCATATTGCCTCCTCCTCTCAAGCGTGTAATGCTTTAGCTCAATACTAACCAGAGACCCTGACACAATAGGCAGCTTTGATATGATCATATTATCTGTGTGTGTATGCGTGCGTGCGTGTGTGCTGAAAGAATGTACGCCAGTCAGAATTGAACTGAGAATGCATTTAAATTCCATTTCAATTCCTGAATTTAACTTTTTATTAATGTGTTTTCAATGGTAAAAAATGTTAAGAAAATTATTTTCTTAATCAGTATTTGTATTCTGTTTTCAGGTAAAAATATTTAAGCATCCTTAAAAGAAGATACATTTACTAAAGAAACAAAATTCCATAAGACATTAAGACTTGTTTTCAAAAAAGGTTAGGGTTTTAACCTTAACCCTGACCTAACTCTGACCCTAACCCTAACCTAACCCTTAGCTTATATCTTGAATTATGTGTTGAATTGAATACATACAATGAAATTATTATTATTGTTCTAACCCTATTGTGAAAAAAAAAAAAAAAAAAATAAGCATCAATTCAACACATTTAAACAAGACAACACAATTTGCCAATTAGGTAAAAAATAAATAAACTCAAGATAAACTCTCTCTCTCTCTCTCTCTCTTCAGAATTGTCATTCAGCTGTGATTTTAAGGGAGTAGAAATACATTTTCATACAGTATATATTTACAGCATATATATATATATATATATACAGTGCATCTGGAAAGTATTTACATCGCTTCACTTTTTCCACATTTTGTTATGTTACAGCCTTATTCCAAAATGGATTAAATTCATTATTTTCCTCAAAATTCTACAAACAATACCCCATAATGACAATGTGAAAGAAGTTTGTTTGAAATCTTTGCAAATTTATTAAAAATAAAAAATGAAAAAAATCACATGTACATAAGTATTCACAGCCTTTGCCATGACACTCAGAATTGAGCTCAGGTGCATCCTGTTTCCACTGATCATCCTTGAGATGTTTCTACAACTTGATTGGAGTCCACCTGTGGTAAATTCAGTTGACTGGACATGATTTGGAAAGGCACACACCTGTCTATATAAGGTCCCACAGTTAACAGTGCATGTCAGAGCACAAACCAAGCCATGAAGTCCAAGGAATTGTCTGTAGACCTCCGAGACAGGATTGTATCGAGGCACAGATCTGGGGAAGGGTACAGAAATATTTCTGCAGCATTGAAGGTCCCAATGAGCACAGTGGCCTCCATCATCCATAAATGGAAGAAGTTTGGAACAACCAGGACTCTTCCTAGAGCTGGCTGCCTGGCCAAACTGAGCAATTGGGGGAGAAGGGCCTTAGTCAGGGAGGTGACCAAGAACCCGATGGTCACTCTGACAGAGCTCCAGCGTTTCTCTGTGGAGAGAGAAAAACTTTCCAGAAGAACAACCATCTCTGCAGCACTCCACCAATCAGGCCTGTATGGTAGAGTGGCCAGAAGGAAGCCACTCCTAGTAAAAGGCACATGACAGCCCGCCTGGAGTTTGCCAAAAGGCACCTGATGGACTCTCAGACCATGAGAAACAAAGATTGAACTCTTTGGCCTGAATGGCAAGCGTCATGTCTGGAGGAAACCAGGCACCGCTCATCACCTGGCCAATATCATCCCTACAGTGAAGCATGGTGGTGGCAGCATCATGCTGTGGGGATGTTTTTCAGTGGCAGGAACTGGGAGACTAGTAAGGATTGAGGAAAAGATGAATGCAGCAATGTACAGAGACATCCTTGATGAAAAACTGCTCCAGAGCGCTCTGGACCTCAGACTGGGGCGAAGGTTCATCTTCCAACAGGACAAGGACCCTAAGCACACAGCCAAGATAACAAAGGAGTGGCTCCGGGACAACTCTGTGAATGTCCTTGAGTGGCCCAGCCAGAGCCCAGACTTGAACCCGATTGAAAATCTCTGGAGAGATCTGAAAATGGCTGTGCACCAACGCTCCCATCCAACCTGACGGAGCTTGAGAGGTCCTGCAAAGTAGAATGGGAGAAACTGCCCAAAAATAGGTGTGCCAAGCTTGTAGCATCATACTCAAAAAGACTTGAAGCTGTAATTGGTGCCAAAGTGCTTCAACAAAGCATTGAGCAAAGGCTGTGAATACTTATGTACGTGATTTTTTTTCCGTTTTTTATTTTTAATAAATTTTCAAAGATTTCACACAAACTTCTTTCACATTGTCATTATGGGGTATTGTTTGTAGAATTTTGAGGAAAATAATGAATTTAATCCATTTTGGAATAAGGCTGTAACATAACAAAATGTGGAAAAAGTGAAGCGCTGTGAATACTTTCCGGATGCACTGTGTAATATATATATATATATATATATATATATATATATATATATATATATATATATATACAATGTGCATCTCAATAAATTAGAATGTCATGGAAAAGTTCATTTATTTCAGTAATTCAACTCAAATTGTTAAACTCGTGTATTAAATAAATTCAATGCACACAGACTGAAGTAGTTTAAGTCTTTGGTTCTTTTAATTGTGATGATTTTGGCTCACATTTAACAAAAACCCACCAATTCACTATCTCAAAAAATTAGAATACATCATAAGACCAATAAAAAAAAAACATTTTTAGTGAATTGTTGGCCTTCTAGAAAGTATGTTCATTTACTGTATATGTACTCAATACTTGGTAGGGGCTCCTTTTGCTTTAATTACTGCCTCAATTTGGCGTGGCATGGAGGTGATCAGTTTGTGGCACTGCCGAGGTGGTATGGAAGCCCAGGTTTCTTTGACAGTGGCCTTCAGCTCATCTGCATTTTTTGGTCTCTTGTTTCTCATTTTCCTCTTGACAATACCCCATAGATTCTCTATGGGGTTCAGGTCTGGTGAGTTTGCTGGCCAGTCAAGCACACCAACACCATGGTCATTTAACCAACTTTTGGTGCTTTTGGCAGTGTGGGCAGGTGCCAAATCCTGCTGGAAAATGAAATCAGCATCTTTAAAAAGCTGGTCAGCAGAAGGAAGCGTGAAGTGCTCCAAAATTTCTTGGTAAACGGGTGCAGTGACTTTGGTTTTCAAAAAACACAATGGACCAACACCAGCAGATGACATTGCACCCCAAATCATCACAGACTGTGGAAACTTAACACTGGACTTCAAGCAACTTGGGCTATGAGCTTCTCCACCCTTCCTCCAGACTCTAGGACCTTGGTTTCCAAATGAAATACAAAACTTGCTCTCATCTGAAAAGAGGACTTTGGACCACTGGGCAACAGTCCAGTTCTTCTTCTCCTTAGCCCAGGTAAGACACCTCTGACGTTGTCTGTGGTTCAGGAGTGGCTTAACAAGAGGAATACGACAAATGTAGCCAAATTCCTTGACACGTCTGTGTGTGGTGGCTCTTGATGCCTTGACCCCAGCCTCAGTCCATTCCTTGTGAAGTTCACCCAAATTCTTGAATCGATTTTGCTTTTACTTTGCTTTTGTTGTGCATCTTTTTCTTCCACACTTTTTCCTTCCACTCAACGTTCTGTTAACATGCTTGGATACAGCACTCTGTGAACAGCCAGCTTCTTTGGCAATGAATGTTTGTGGCTTACCCTCCTTGTGAAGAGTGTCAATTATTGTCTTCTGGACAACTGTCAGATCAGCAGTCTTCCCCATGATTGTGTAGCCTAGTGAACCAAACTGAGAGACCATTTTGAAGGCTCAGGAAACCTTTGCAGGTGTTTTGAGTTGATTAGCTGATTGGCATGTCATCATATTCTAATTTTTTGAGATAGTGAATTGGTGGGTTTTTGTTAAATGTGAGCCAAAATCATCACAATTAAAAGAACCAAAGACTTAAACTACTTCAGTCTGTGTGCATTGAATTTATTTAATACACGAGTTTCACAATTTGAGTTGAATTACTGAAATAAATGAACTTTTCCACGACATTCTAATTTATTGAGATGCACCTGTATATATATATATACATTATATATATATATATATATATATATATATATATATATATATATATATATATATATATATAATGTATGACTCAAGATTAACTAAGCCATTCATTAATGATTGCCACATCAGCAACTAATAAAGAGTCTGTCTGATTAATATATTAAGTCATAAATGAATTGCTATTAATTAATTGTGTCATCGTGGATTAATTCCCTAACAACTTATTATATGAACTAATAGTGTTAATTAATGTGTTAATTACCACAATGAGCCGAAGCCATGTATTTGAAATTCCACCCAATACGGGTGCACTAATATGCATTAATACATGCTTAATTACTGCATTATTACTGCAAATTAATGTGTTAATTACAACAATAACATAATGATGAGTTAATAGTCATGTGCCTCAACAAGTCATAACATAATGATATCTTTGCAAACCATTAGTTAATGATTCATTAAAACAAATGCTGATACAGCCAAAGTACTGCCTAAAAAGTCATGACTTGAGAACTAATTTATCATTAATGACCATCATTGGACTTTATAAAAGCTGTTTATTTAACATCGGTTTCCAAAAACATTGCCTCACTAAAGAAAAAAAAAAAAAACAGAGGGATGCAGTTTTATCTCTGCTTTTATTACTTTTTAGGCAGTAAAAAAAAACATTTTACATTTTACCTGACCCCTAACGAACACTCCTGTGGTCCCACATAACACACACACACAATCCATATATACATATATATATATACACACACATAAATAAATAAAATAATAATAATAAGCATGCATGATTAAATTAAACTACACTCTCCACATCCCCTCCACGAGAGTACCCCAAAAAAACTAAATATTTGCCCCATTTTTTAACAAATAAGTCCCTAAACCCCAGCCTTCTACTTACCTCTTCCTCAAATGCAGCTACCACACCAAAAGAGGGTGCTCCGAATTAATGCATATTAATGCACCTGTATTGTAAAGTGTTACCACTTTTTTTAATTATATTTAATAAATTAACTTAAGTATTGAAAATTAATAGACACTTGAAATAGTCTATTGGAATAGACTATTGACTATTGAATTGAAACCGAAACACATGTGTTTATTATTAGTACGCTTGTATAGTTAGCTCAATATATTATGTAATCAAACTTTTGCCAATATTTTTTACTATTATGAATTACTTGAAAACAATGTGGTGGACATTTTGTGGTGCTGCCATACAAAATTAACAACTGTACTAACAGCTAAATTAACAGCTGGAATAAATAGGCATCTAAATTTTTGGACGGCCCAAAATTGATGTAAGCAGTAATTAGACTAATGAAACTGATGAATTTCTTTGAATTGCAATTCAGTAAATTCTGCACTGGCCTGCCAGACTGCAAACTGCACCGTTCAAATTGTGGTCAGTGCTAAAAAAAATTTAATGTTTGCATTGTTATCTGATTGGCATAATTCCTACAGTGAGTCGAGTGCTAAACAAATACAGACAGTGCGTGCAAATAAAAACAAATGCTTTAGCAGGCACAATTCATTCTTAGTAACTTCCCCGCTTAATTTTACCCAACCCTGTTGCACATGTTTATGTGAACAAGAAAGCAGAAGAAAAAAAGGACAGGGGACATAAAAAGAGACAGAATGCTTTACAAAAGAAAGCAAATGTATATCCTCACATTACTGACTTGATCAATGCAATGGTCACTGTAGCTGTCAGGCTTCTATATCAAAACTTAAATAGAACACCTCCATAACTGACACATAGGCACAAATAACACACAGGCGGAGGACATCCAGTCCAGTACACCATGCAGTATCATCTTTACATCACATCAGAAGACAAACAGGATCAATACAGGTGTGATGACTATGAAATACATAATCAGCCTTTTCTGTGTTTATTGTTCTGTGAACACAGGCAAGTAGATGTAGGATACAGTTGGCATGGAAACAGAGATTGCCAGAGAGGTTGCAATGCTGATGAACTATGAGAAAATGACACAAAAGATCGGGGCATCATTAGCTCGCCATCCTTGTCCAGAAAGACCACATAAGCCACACTATGGTAATTGTTTATTCAAAGCTGAACATTTATGGTTTAAGTCTGTACAGTTTAACCATTCACTTGATTTCAGTATCTGAAGAGATGCACAGAGATGAGATACCGTGGGTGTCTGGGGTATAGGTAGTTTGGCATAAGGGTCTGTGCATCTTAAGGGTTTAAGGCACAGTTCTGAATAAATCTCTTTCTATACCAGACTTGTCACAGTGTGGGGTGCTAAGTAGCATTTAATAGAAAATAACGAGAATTCTACTTAGCAAAATATGTCAAAGTGCTTGGCTGATTCCCACATCCGCCCTTCACTGAAAAAAAAAAAAGATTAGTCAGATTTACTTAATTTTTATTATGCAAGCTTTTGCACACAGTTTTTCTGAGTAATTTTAATGAGATTAAATTTGGTTAAACAAAAACTACTTCATGACATAATACTGATTAAAGTGAGTAAATGTATCTCAAACATTTTAGTAAATACAGTACCTTTTACTAAAAATATGATATTCATTGTACTTACTTTACGTCATCCCTCTCATGAGCACGTGTCACAGAGATGTACGGAAGCAAACATTTGTAGTTAAGAAGTATATAAGTATTGTTTTATTTCTAAAAATAATCAATCGTTTGGGTTCAGAAGAACTTTATTTATCGACTGGAGTCGTGTGGATTATTTTGATGCACCCTAAATATGCATTATGGACCGTCAAAAATGGAGGACATTCACTTGCATTGCTTAAAGGAGGATGCCTGAAATGAAATCCTAAAAATTTTAAATTCTGTTTTGATGAAGAAAGAAACTCAGATACATCTTGGATGGCCTGAGGGTGAGTAAATTATCAAAATGGGCATATAGAAAGATTCACATTTTGAACTTCCCTTATAAACACATTTAATCATGTTCTGTACCATATGACACCTGGAAGCCTCCCGCAATGAAGCTTAATGGTGCATAGTGATGGGTCATTCATGAACGATTCGTTCATTTTATATGTACATAGTATGTGAATCAGAAGAATGAGTAGTCTCAGAGGGTGATTTGTTCATTTTGTGTTGGCCGCGCATGTGCATTGCGCAACCTCCATTTGTTTGTTACGTGAACTGTACAGGAAACAGAAATGATTAGTCCACCTCTCGAGTCGTTCGTTCTTTTGTCACGCATATACATTATGCACATATGGCTATCACGTGACAAAAGAACAAACGACTCTGACAAGAAGATTCCAGAGGTGAACTAACCTTTCTGTTTCTCACAATTTGTCCTTTGCTGCATTATCAGTTTTTCCTTTTTGGGACTATAATCAATGTTTGCGTAAGTAGACGTGTTGGGGTGGATTTGGCTATTGAAAATATAACATTTTAATTTAATTCTGCTCAAATGAACCAAATGAACAAAATGACTTGAAAAAAGATTTGTTCATTTTGTTGAACGAGTCTCAAAGATTCAAGTCAGTAAAACGATCCGATCTTCCCATCACTAATGGTGCATGCTATTTAGACTATGAGACAACATTACTTTGCATTACTGACACGATGTCGGTAACAATCAACAGATGAATTTTGACCATGAACAGGTAATTTTAAGAAGAAAATTAACTTCAGACTTAACAAAACAAAAGTTACCAAACGTAACAACAAAATTACCAAGTAAAACGGTGTAAATAAACCTACAAACAGTGAAACCATGCAAGCTCATTAATTATTCAAGCCCAGTGCATGCTGGGAACACCAGCTTCAAAAAGGTATGTAAAATTTACCAATTTTATTTACCAGTGAAATTTACTCAAATTAGCAAATAAATATGACAAGTTTTTCTACTTTAGGATTGATGCCAAATTGTAAAGAAAACAAACAACTCCGCCCCTGGTGTAATATGATTCAAAACATTAAAATATTGTTATCTTTTACTCACTTGTTTTTCAACTGCTACAGCCACATCGGAAGCAAAGACCACGATGTGCATGTGTGTTTATGTTGTCAGTTTGATCATCAATGTGTTGAGAATGCTGCACAATTTCACCGATTACCAGCTCTGGCTCAAGCAGCACGGTGGAAGGGGTGTCTGTTTGTGTCTACTGAGAACTCGAATTCACATCTGCCTCCACTCCGGTATGCAACGCCCACTTTTCACAATCCAATGAACAACCAATGGATAAAATCAAGTCCCCGCCCTACATTTTTCTTTTTCTTGTTCAATAAGCCGTTTCACTAGGAAATACGTCACAATACGGAAGTCGGTCGCAACTTCTATTTCATGCTGACTTAAGGATTTTTAGATATTTTTTACCAGAAAATAAGACAAAATATTCAGTAAGAAAATTATTTTTTGCAGTGTAAAGGAAATTCCAAAGTTTATTCTACAAAGTTGTTGTTGTGCTCACTTGAATCTGATCTTTCAATGAATGTGAATGTAACATTCTTTGCACCAAAAGCTTTGTGTAAATATACACAAAAACAAGACTTTTTTTTTTTTTTAGGCCATAATAGTTTTCATTGCAGGTTATCAAGTAAAACTAGGAAAACTCTAGTGCACTGATAAGCAGCAGTGTATTCAGGGGCAATGTATTCAGAGTTTATGGGTGGATTTCCTCAAAGCCTGATCTCACGGTCTGAGCAGAATGCAGAATGAGATCTCCATAAAAGATATATCGAATCTATTACACTGGGTAAATGGAATTAGAGAACTTAATTTTCTCTGCAAATGTAATGTGAATATGCCTTCTCCATGAGTTGCCCATCAACGCTAGATAATATCACAGTCTCGTGGGAAACCATCCATCTTATTTTGTGCATTTTTTCTCCAAGCATAACCCCTGGCTTTCAAAGATTTACCCTAAAAAAATCTGAGCTTTGAGATTTCGTACAATACCTCCTATATTTTCAAAAGAATAACTAATCATCTCCATTCTCTCTGATCCTACCAATACTCCTTGAGGTTTGATGCCCTGCCAACCTTTAATTAAAATTTAGAGCAGCGCCCCTCTGGGCCACACTCCCTGCAGATGCAAAAAGTTTTGCAGTCACACTTACAGCTATTTGATACCTCTGAAAATATAACGCAAGCCCCACTATCTAGTTAAAAATGTATTTAGTAGACAAGCAAATATTTTGCTTTAAAATTGAAGTTGTCTCGTGACATTGATTATGAATAAATTACAGGTCTGTGGCAACACAACTACTTATAATAACTTTTAACATTAGCATAGCTGCAGAATACGGTTATTAGTCCTGTTTGGAGTGCTAAATACAGTTATTCTTATGACCTATTTCCTAGTAAAACACGATATTCAATGTGAATGTAAAATGTAAGCTAAAGCTTGATTTTATCCAACAGAAATTGATTGGATCATTATAAAGGTGGGTGTTACATACAGTTGGAAAGGAGGAGTCAAAAAATAAAAGTGCTTGGTAACATCAGCTAAAAAGGAAAGTCATTTCAGAGATGGAGCCAATTATTTTGATTAAAGCAGAGAACAAATAGAAAAAATATATACATTTACTACAGAAATCATTCATTCATTCACATAGACATTAACATGACTTTTCAAAGCTTGGAAATCAGTTTTTAAATTCACTAATATTTCTAGGTTTTCCATGACCAAAGTCACTATCATAAAGGGATAGTTAACCCAAAAATGAAAATTCTCTCATCATTTACTCACCCTCATGCCATCCCAGATGTGTCTGATTTTCTTTCTTCAGCAGAACACAAATGAAGATTTTTAGAATAATATCTCAGCTCTGTAGGTCCATACAATGCAAGTGAATGGTGGGCAGAAATTTGAAGCTCCAAAAAGCACATCCGGGCAGCATAAAAGTAATCCATACGACTCCAGTGCTTTAATCCATGTCTTCAGAAGGGATATGATAGGTGTGGGTGATAAACAGATCAATATTCAAGTCCTTTTTACTATATTTTACTATATTTATTTACTATCTCCTCCCTGCCCTGTAGGTGCCGATATGCACAAAACAAAAGAAGAAGAATGTGAAAGTGGAGATGTATAGTAAAAAAGGACTTTCTTTGATCTTTTCTCAGCCACACATATTGCTTCAGAAGATGTGGATTTAAATACTGGAGTCTTATGGCTTAAGTTCATGCTGCCTTTATGTGCTTTTTGGAGCTTCAAATTTCTGGCCACCATTAACTTGCATCGTATTGGCCTACAGAGCTGAGATATTCTTCTAAAAATCTTCATGTTCTGCTGAAGAAAAAAGTCATACATATCTGGGATGGCATGAGGGTGAGTAAATGATGATAGAATTTTTATTTTTGGGAGAACTATTCCTTTAAAGTTAAGCCCAATCGACAGCAAAAATAATTTAGCTTCCTTTCTTTAAAAACAGCAAAAATGTATGTTACAGTCGGTGCTTACAATGAAAGTGAATGGGGCCAACATGATTTAAGTGTGATAACTTAATTATGATAACACAAACCCTTAAACGTTAGTAAAAAAAACCCGACAATTTAAACAGCTTTACAGCTCAAAGAACAAACGAGTTTGAACAGAAGAATTAGTGTGAAGGATTAGTGTCAGTGCTTTTATAAAATTAAAAGCTTCACATTTCTGCCTTTAAACCCTCCAAAATTTGGCCACATTCATTTCCATTGTAAGTGCTTCACTGTGACCTCGAAAGTATTTATTGTAGTAATTAACATTATGCCACAAATGCTGTCGACTGAGCTTAACTTGCATTGAACCCAGAATATTCCTCTAAATGTATTAGGAACAGCCACACAACCAAATTTTGAGAATTTAAAACAATTTGACAATCATACCTGTTAATAAATATGCTTCAATATGAGCGTGCAATAACAGGAAATGATCTATATCTTTTCAAAGCGCAGTACTTCTCTGTAAACAAGCAGTAATCCAGTATAATTTCATGTTTACAAATAAGACATGTTTTATCCAGGTAAGTACGTTGGCTGGGTTTGTAATGGTGTATGTTCTTGAAGGGATTACACACTGACGGAGCACGGAATTGGAATTTCAAACTGGAATCTGAGCGATGCTTCCTGAGTCACGCTGTCTATAAGAACTCTCCTCCCCACCCACCGATTCTGTAACCCCTGCTGCAGTATTGAGCCAGATGTTGCTGCCCACGATTCTCATATCAAAAGCTCAGAGATGTGCCGCAGTGAAGTGAGGGAGCAGCAGGAATATTATTCACAAAGGTAAAGCAGCTCCAAGCTTCCCACCTCTCAGCTTGAGCAAATCTGGTTATGACTATATTTCGATTTTAGGTAAAGATGAAAACCCTGACTTCAAATTCGACGGTTCTGAAATTTAAGTGGCTAAAGTTGTTTGAAGATTCGTTTGAAACAACATTCACACTATCAGTGTTGGGTGTAATGCATTACTAAGTAATTAATTACTGTAATTAAATTACTTTTTATTGAAAAAGTAAGGGATTACTCTTAATTTTTCAGTAATTTAATTACAGTTACTTCTGATGTAATTGTGTTAAATACTGTATAGACTATAGAACAATTCTATATAAACTAATAGTGAATTTAAAATTAAAAGTTAACGTCTAATGATAAAATTCTTGTTTTCTAATTTAATGCAGCCCCCTTTAAATTCTTTGGCCTGTTCATGAATAATTTATTTGATATTATATGATTTATTTCAAAGAATTAAAAGAACAGTTTCATGTCTATCCTTATATCTTTCATCTGGTCGAGGTTGATAAGGGTTTAAGAAAGTAATTAGTAATAAGTAATGCAATTACTTTTCAGACTGAGTAATTAGTACAGTAATCTAATTACACTGTAGAAGATGTAATTAGTAGTTAGTAATTAATAACTTTTTTAAAGTAACTTACCCAACACTGCACACTACTGTAGGATTAAATTAAAAGGAATATTCTGGGTTCATTACAAGTTAAGCTCAATTGACAGCATTTGTGGCATAATATTGATTACCACAAAAACTTTATTTCAAATCGTCCCTCCTTTTCTTTAAAAAAAAGCAAAAATCTGGGTTACAGTGAGGCACTTACAATGGAAGCGAATGGTGGGCAATTTTTTAACGTTAAAATACTTTTCCAAAACTTAGCCACAAGACATAAACAGTTGCGTGTTAACATGGTTTTAGTGTGATAAAATCGCTTACTAACTTTTTCTGTGTAAAGATATGGTCAATTTTACAACTTCGTTCCCATGACGATGTAATGTCAACAAACCCTAAAATTACCGTAAAAATTACGATTTAAACAACTTTACAGCTCAAATAATACATGAGTTTTAACTGAAGAATTAAAGTACCGGTAAGAGCTTGTGTAAAATTATAAGCTTCACATTTCTGCTTTTAAACCCTCTAAAAATTGGCCCTATTCACTCCCATTGTAAGTGCCTCACTGTAACCCAGATTTCTGCTTTTTTTAAAGAAAAGGAGGGACAAGTCAAAATTCATTTTGTGGTAATAAGTATTTTGCCACAAATGCTATCGATTGAGCTTACTTGTATTGAACCCGGAATATTCCTTAAACATAATTTTAATGTGATAAAATCTGTTCTACACGAATTTAGTGTGATAAAATGGATTACAGGGTTTACCAACACACTCTCACGGCGAAATCATCAGGATTCTTACAACTTTTCTAAATTTGTCTAATTCGTATGGTATCGTGCGACTGCACTCGTTTGAATTCTAACGTGACAATTACTTGCTTCTGTCACACACAACAGCTTCCTATCATGTTTACACACTCTACTGATTGGTTAAGTTTAGATAAGGGGTTTGGGTAAGGGTAAAATATTAATAAGAACAGTACTGTGCAAAAGATTTAGGCACTTGTGAAAAACATTCAAAGTGAGGATTTCTTAAAAAGATAATGACATAGATAGTTTTCATTAATCAATTAACGTCATACAAAGTCCAGTAAACAGAAAAAGAGCTAAATCAATATTTGGTGTGAACACTTTTGCCTTCAAAACAGCACCAATTCTTCTAGGTACACCTGGACACAGTTTTTCTTGGTTGTTGGCAGATAGGATGTTCCAAGCTTCTTGGAGAATTCGCCACAGTTCTTTTATTTATTTCGGCTGTCTCAATTGCTTCTGTCTCTTTGTGTAATCCCAGACTGACACAATGTTCAGTAGGGGGCTCTGTGAGGGCCATGCTATCTGTTGCAGGGCTCCCTGTTCTTCTATTCTATTCTATTTGGGAGTATAAAATGTATATTTCCTATTGAAACACTAAAGTAGCAGTTATAAATAAGCATCTTAAGA
This sequence comes from Myxocyprinus asiaticus, assembly GCF_019703515.2. Lineage (NCBI taxonomy): Eukaryota > Metazoa > Chordata > Actinopteri > Cypriniformes > Catostomidae > Myxocyprinus > Myxocyprinus asiaticus. Next base: position 56,673,646 of record NC_059347.1, read on the forward strand.
CAAATGTTTTTGTAAAACATCTTATGTGCCTAAGACTTTTGCACAGTACTGTATGTCCTTAAAACCTCGTGCGTGGAACTCGCGCTTACATCCGCATTAGACATCTGGGAATTTGCACGTGATGAAGTCGTACGAGTTTATGCGAACATCATCGTGCGAGACCATACGAAATAGCCAACTCGTAAATTATGTACGAATTTTCATGAGATCGGGTTTGGTTTATCGGGGTTGTAATATTGGATATAACTTTACACAGATAAGGTTGGTAAGCAATTTTATTGAATTCAACCCAAACCAATTAATGTACAGACTCCGTTCAGACTTTGTTTTGTACATAATTTCATCCCTTTCTACTTTTGGTTTTTGTAGACTTCATAGTTTTGAAGAAATTTAAGATGAAAGTTTGAAAATCTTCCACTGATTTACATTAAATGTGTGTCCTACATTCAAAATCTAATCAACAACATTGATGTCATTTAAATATTTTGAAACTAAATTTGAACAAACTTATTTCCTAAGAATGGTCTAATCCTCATATCTGTTGGCCAACTATGATTCTTGACTTTTCACATCAATTAAGACCAATTTCCTGTTTCAGCTGTGTTCATATGCAAAGCATAAGAGGACAAGCGATTCATATGTTTACTTCACATGTTCAAATTGAGTTGAACAATTCTGGGAACGATTAAATAAATAGCAGATCTGTATGTAATGTTAATGCTTATTAATAGAGGGCATCAAACAGCAAATGAGTTATACAGTGCTAAGGGGAAATATCACATTAGCATTTGTAAGGTTGCACAAGGAGGGTCCTTTAAATCCTGTCTAGATGAGTTATCATGTAAGTTGATATACATTTCTCATCTGTCTGTATGTCTATCTACTGTATCTAATCTGGGTTTTCAACCGTGAAGGTCCATAAAGTTGGTACTGCAGGGGGTCCTTGAACTGATATAGAAAACATAGAAATTTCTTTAAAGTATTTTGAAATAAATCCACATATTTCTAAATGTGGTTTATAAGTTCTAAAGCTTTATTGGAGTATAAATAAGCAAATGTCCTGCACACTGCTGTTGCTTGCAAAACATACTTATTAATTATTATTACTTATTTATTTTTGATTATTTATTACTTAATTTAATTACTATTAAATAATGTGTTATCACAGCAACATTTCAGTCTATGTCAGGCATTTACAAGTCAAGAATTAAACACCAGCAAATGTAAAATATATAGAGAGCCAAACCCTGGGAAACACACAACAAAACAAATTTGTGTCTATAGCTTAATTTAAAATTCAGAGGCAATAAAAAAATTTAAAGAAACAAATTCTAACATCATCTATGGTTGATTTGATTTTTTCTGTTGTGTAGAACTGTATATAAAAGTGAATGGTGAATGAGACTAATATTCTGACTAACATCTTTTGTTGTCCACAGGGAGGAAATAAAGTCACATGAGTTTAGAACGACATGAGGGTGAGTAAATGTTCATTTTTTTGGGTTAACTTTCCCTTTAGCACCAGCTTAACATACTCGTCCTTATTTGAAAGCAACATTGCCCATTTTTCTACATTCTTTCCAAGTCAATTTCCCCACTGCTGTAAGTCTGATTCTTGTTTTCCTCTTCCCTTTTCACCCTCCATTTCTCACGCATCTCTTTCAAACCCAATTCCAAAGAAAATGTGCAGACAGCAGTAGCTTCACAATTGGTCGTTCAGGTTTTCCCATTAATTTGGCAGGGCTGTAGATGCTTTCCGATTATGGGATGAATAATAATCAGATCGCCACACTTCTCCCTCTCTCTCTCCGTCTGCAGTGGGCGGCTGTGGTTTTATTCACAGCACATGTATTAAGGAATCGCTGTCTCCGCTGAGAGAAACTTGGGAATGTGGCGTTGTCATTCTCGACTTAATAAACAAGAAAGTCTAGTCGTGTTTTCAGCGAGATGTCCACAGGGCACTTCTCCAGTGGCGTTACATGGGGTTAAACTGAAGATTAAATGCAAACTGGCATGTCTAAGTTGTTTTTATAACTCCAATGAATCCTCTGGCCTTGTTTCTTTGCCTTTGATTTTTAATAATGCAGCTAAACTTTCACTTTATATTATGATAATTTCTACAGTGCCAGCTTACACAAAACTTGAGTCACAAAGTCACTGTGATTTTTGGTTCTAAATGGGGTTTCGTTAACACACAGTCCCTTTCAAAGCAAGTCAGTCCACTTGATGGCTTGGCAGCTATTTTTCTATGTAAACAAGAGGCATACAAGTGCAGCTTTTATCTACTTGAATGGGGAGAGAACTAAATCTCCAAAATGGTTGGTCAGATTACATTCAAAGAACATATTTCAAATCAGCAGTCAAATCTGACAACACCGGTACCATAAATTGTGTTTAGATTATGCTTAAAAAATGCTGTTTTCCCAGCTTGTCTAGCTAATGCGCATGAGCGTTCTCGAGTTGATTGACATGCGATGTCTGTATCTAAAAACTGACCAGTGGCTCTTTTACCTGTAAGGCGTGACTTCTTTTTCTACATCCGTTGGCTGTTCCCATTTCTCCCATTCATTTTAACTGAAGCAGCTAAATTATCTCTGGCAAGGCGGAACATGTGTGCACTTAAAGCAAAAGGCAAATATTTAATAGGCGTATATTGCGGAACAGGTTCAGACGCGACACAGACTGGAATTTTTTATTTTTTTGGAATTGGAGGTGCCAGAACGCCGTTCTGGACTGTTCCGCCCTAATTTAACCCCTGGTTTTAATGCTGCCTTCATGTGCTATTGGAATTATCTTACTTCCCACTTCTGAAGTGGTTATCAGGGGCGTAGTTTTTCATTTCAGAAATCTGGTCACCTTATGATAGGGTGTTCTGAGTGGTTTCTAGTATGTTGCTATGCAGTTGCTAAGTTGTTGTGGGTTGTTTTTAGCATGTTGCTATGCAGTTGATAGAGTGTTCTGAGTGGTTTGTAGTGCATTGCAATGTGGTTGCTAGGGTGTTATGAATGGTTTCTAATGTGTTCTTCTGAGTGGTTTCTAGCATGTTGCTATGTCGTGTTCCTATGTGGTAGATAAGGTGTTCTGAGTGGTTTCTAGGGTGTTGCTATGCAGTTGTAAGAGTGTTCTGAGTGGTTTCTTGCATGCTGCTATCCAGTTGATAGGGTATTCTGAGTGGTTGCTAAGTGGTTACTTACTGGCCAAAGTCTGAAGATAATTTGAGTGGTGCTTGCCTGTGCAAATCATGCCACCATGATGCTAGGTTGTTGTGGTTGGTTTTCAGCACGTTTGGTTGCTAGGGTGTACTGATTGGTTTATACCATGTTGCTGTGGTTGCTGTTCAGAGTGGTTTCTAGCATGTTGCTATGTGGTTGCTGGGGTTTTGACTGGTTGCTAGATGGTTACTGGCCCAAGTCAAAAGAACCCACCCGCAAGTCTCTACGATATTCTGCTTCCTATATATTTCCTAGAACCTCTCATTTTATTGTCCACCAGGTCCAAATCTTAAATCTTATAGGTTAAAAAGGTAGTTACACCTTTCCTCAATAAGCCGCCCAATTTGAGGCATCATAGTAATAGTGATGCATGCCTTAGCAAACACCACTGTCTGTAAAAACCCTGTTTGAAGGAAAAAACAAGTAAACGCAATAAAAAGCTCAAATAAGAGCATGAAAACATTTTTCATATGCAGTATTAGAGTGTTAGACCCAGTAATATAACATCACCTCAAGAGATGCTATTCATTACAAGAGGAATATCCACCTACATCTTCTATGGTGAAGTAGCATGCTTCCCCCTGCAGTTCAAAGGAGGTATTTTTTTGTTCAAACACACACACACACACACACACATACCTTGTTTCTTTCTCACTCTCTCTTTCACATAAACACATACATTCATAAATCCTGGATAAGCATGTTATTATATAATTTAATTCACACCACACCGTACGCAGCTGTACGAAGTGGCTCAATAAAGGATCTTCCTATGCTGTCCAAGAGACTGTTTTTAAGTGTTATTAGTGGGGTTCGCTATGGCAAGCATCACTGCTACTATTGCAACCACCCAGAACACCCTAGCAACCACAATTAAAGGGATAGTTTGCCCAAAAATGAAAATTCTCTCATAATTTACTCACCCTCATGCCATTCCAGATGTTTATGACTTTCTTTCTTCAGCAGAACACAAAGATTTTAGAACAATATCTCAGCTCTGTTGGTCCTTACAATGCAAATAAATGGTGATCAGAACTTTGTAGCTGCAAAAATCACATAAAGAAAACAGAAGTACACTGTAAAAAATGAAATTGCATTTTATCCAGCTTATGGGGGTTTTTGAGTCAAAGAAACTCAAAATGTAAATTACTTTGCATCTACATAAAAACACGTTAGACCAACAATAGTACCCCAAATGTTGTCCCAACTAGTCAAACAGAGTTGTCTGAATGAACAACTTCATGTTGAACAGTGTTGCTGATATGTGAGTTCCCAGCATGCATTGCAACATTAATAGATTATGTGGTTAGTGTTTTAGGCTTGTTCCTTGCTGTTTGCTGACTTTATTTATGCTTTTTGTTCTTGGTGTTGTTTTTGGCACTGTTAGTTAATAGTTGTGTGGTGATGCTAGGAGCTCATCTTTTAACTTAATGAGGTTTGTTGATTGTCACTGTTATTGAGGTTTGTGTGTTAAGGATTGAGGTCTATTGTGTGTCTACATCAAACAATTGTTCATACCGCCTTGCCTCGCAAGACATACCTTTCTCTTCAGAGGCAAAGATTGTTGGTAACTTCATATAAAAGTACTTTAAATGGTGACAAAATGAAAGTTCTCACATTGTGAATTGTCTGTTGGCTGAACTAGAAATTAGTAGTTCCCCTTCTGTCACTCACTCGATGTTGTGTCGATGTAGTGACACTAGGGGTTGCCCTTGGGAACCCCAAACACCTCTGATCTTTGAGAAAAGGCCAATGGGAATTGGCGAGTGGAATTTGCATGCCTCTCCCCCGGACATACGGGTATAAAAGGAGCTGGCTTGCAACCACTCATTCAGATTTTTTCTTCGGAGCTGAGCGGTTGTGTTTCAGCAAGCTGAATTCCTCCACCGATCCATTCACCTCTACAAAAGCTGTTGGATTTATGGCGAATTACAGCGGCTTCTCCCCCTCTTGCACCGGTTGAGTGCGGAGAATGCCCCTGGGCGCTTCAGCAGCTTAAAAGAGTATATTCTTCCTCTAAAAGAGTATATTTCCCTTCTAAAAGAGTGGCACTCACGGAGATCGTCTTTTTAAAGATGTCTTTCCATTTGTGTATATTTCCTGGTTGCGATCGTTACCTCTCCGCTTCCCATGGCCACGTTCGCTGCCTCACGTGGCTGGCGCTGCCCACACGGGGACAGCGTTCGCGGATGGGTCATGTTCTCACTGCGAGAGCATGATTATGGCAACATTGTGGTCATGGCTTTCCTTCCTCAGAGGGAAAGCCACACCAGCAGCTCCCCGCCACGGTCCTTCTACCTACAGGTTTGAGGCCGCATCGGTTAGCACTGGGAGCGATTTGGTGATTTCAATTGGAGCCGCTCCGCCGGGAAAACCCCCACGGACCTCCCATTCCCCAGCATGCTCGTTTGCCCCAGTGAGTTCTGCGATGGGATTGCCGGCTCGTCTCAGGGCGAGTTCGTGATCTCATTCGCGCCTCGTGAAGCGGATGAGCTTTTGATTACAGCATCGGAGAGCGAGCTGGTTAAGTCTGACGCCATTCGCAGCTGATGGACATGCTTGCCCGGGCGACTGCGAGCTTCAGGCTGAAGTGGATTCCTCCGCTCCCCCCTGAGCCCTCGCAGCTCGATGATTGGTTCCAGGGCACCGAGCGTTGCTCACGGACGCGCCCCGCCCCCGTACCTTTCTTCCCGGAAGTGCATGATGAGCTTACGCAATCGTGGCGGGCACCTTTTACTACCCGGACCCGGTCTCTGAGCTTCTCCACTCTCACTACCCTTGACGGTGGGGCTGCCAGGGGTACTCGGCGATTCCCCAGGTGGATAAGGTGTTCACGGTGCACCTGTGCCCGCAGAGTGCCGCCACCTGGTGGAGCCGTCCGAGACTCCCGTCCAAGGCCTGTAAGTTTACATCATCACGTCAAGTCAAGGGAGGCTGACAAAACACGATTCCTTGACACCCCCATCTCCCAGGTTGGCCTATTCGGCGACACCATCGGAGACTTCGCCCAGCAGTTTTCGACGGTGAGGAAGCAGACGAAGGCCATCCAACATATCCTGCCCCAGCGCCGCTCAAGATCCTGTACTCCATCTGCTCATCGCCAAGGGCGTCCCCCTGAGGTGACAACACCAGCTCTGCCACAGCCCACCCCAGCAGGCCGGCCCCGACATGGAGCCGCCCGCAGGAAGCAGACGCTACCCGTCTCACGGCCGGCCGCCATAGAACCAAAAGAAGGCTTCGAAATGCCCCTGAGACAGGCAGCCCAGGAAGTCGGAGACCCGCTACACAGAAGCTGGTAAGAGCTGACCAGCTCCTGTCCTCCTAGTGGAGGGCCAGGCAGAGAATCATTGTTTATCCTTTCTTATCATTTTATTTTAAGAAAAGAGCGGTTTCCTCACTTCCTGGGTCACACAGTCAGTGTCCACGGCCGTCGTTATCACGACCGCCGGGCACAATATCTTTTTGGCAGGTACGGTACCTCGGAGGTGGGCCTCCCGTGCGCCCAGCTGTGGCACAATCCCACCAAGTCTCGATGGGTCGTGAGGACAATTCCCCTCCTCCCCCGTTCCAGACCGCTCCTACGGTGGGTGTAAGGAGCCAGGTAAGTGCTTAGATGTCCCTGGACTCAGCATGGCCACGATTGGCATCTCAGGCTCCACACCGTCATGAAAGCCCCACCCGCCGGTACGTCCGAGGCAATTGTCTCCTTGGTCCCCCTCGCTCGGTGCTTGGGGGCGTGGCTCACGCTCCCCAACCCGTCGCGGTGACTGATCAGAACCGTCCAACTCGGCTACGCGATTCAGTTCGCCAGGCGCCTGCCCAGGTTCAATGGCTTCACTTCGGTGAAAGGCGAGAACGCCGCTGCCTTGCACGTGGAGATTGCGTCCCTTCTACGGAAGGATGCGATAGAGCCTGTTCCTCCAGCCGAGATGAGGAAGGGGTTTTACAGCCCCTACTTCATCGTACCCAAAAAAGGCGGTGGGTTGCGGCCAATCTTGGACTTGCGAGTTCTGAACCGGGCCTTGCATAAACTCCCATTCAAGATGCTGACACAAAAAATGCATTTTGGCGAGCGTCTGGCAACAAGATTGGTTCGCGGCGGTAGACCTGAAGGACGCGTACTTCCACGTCTCAGTTCTACCTCAACACAGACCCTTCCTGCGGTTTGCTTTCGAGGGCCGGGCATACCAGTACAAGGTCCTCCCCTTCGGTCTGTCCCTGTCAGCTCGCGCCTTCACGAAGGTCGCAGAGGCAGCCCTTACCCCGTTAAGGGAAGTGGCCATTTGCATCCTCAACTATCTCGACGACTGGCTGATTCTAGCTCACTCGCGGGACTTGTTGTGTGCGCACAGGGACCTGGTGCTCAGGTACCTCAGCCGGTTGGAGCTTCGGGTCAACTGGGAAAAGAGCAAGCTCTCCCCGCTTCAGAGCATCTCTTTTCTCAGCATGGAGTTAGATTCAGTCTCAATGATGGCGCCTCATGAGCGAGCGCGCGCAGTCAGTGCTGAACTCTCTGACAGCGTTCAGGTGGAAAACATCAGTCCCACTGAAATTATTTCAGAGGCTCCTGGGGCATATAGCATCCTCAGCGGCGGTCATGCATGTGCATGGCGCCACAGCGCACACCACGTGCTCTTCACGCCGGTCTGCCGCTGTCTCTTCAGCCCTTGGACCGACCTGGTGTTTCTACGGGCAGAGGTTCACCTAGGGCAGGTCTCCAGGCACGTCGTGGTTACGACGGACACCTCCAAGCATGGCTGGGGCGCCATGTGCAATGGGCGCGCAGCCACCGGTCCTTGGACTGGTCCGCGACTGCGTTGGCACATCAACTGACTCGAGTTGCTGGCAGTGTTGCTCGCCCTGCGGAGGCTATTGCCATTGATCCAGGGCAAGCACGTGTTGGTCTGGATGGACAACACGGCAATGGTAGCATACATCAACCGCCGAGGTGGTGTATGTGTTCGTCACATATTGCAACTCGCTCCTCTGGAGTCACCAGCAACTCAGGTCGTTGCGAGCCACTCACATCCCGGGCAACCTCAATAGCACAGCGGACGCGCTGTCATGGCAGGTCACACTCAGGGGAGAGTGGAGACTCCACCCTCAGGTGGTCCAGCTGATCTGGAGTCGATTCAGTCAAACGCAGGTGGACCTGTTCACTTCCCGGGAATCCTCCCACTGCCCACTCTGGTATTCCCTGACTGAGTCTCCCCTCTGCATAGATGTGCTGGCACGCAGCTGGCCCCTGGGACTACGCAAGTATGCGTTCCCCCCAGTGAGCCTACTTGCAGAGATGTTGTGCAAGGTCAGGGAGGACAAGGAGCAGGTCGCGACAGCCCCCCCGGCGAACTCCCCTGAGGAAGGACCTTCTTTCTCAGGGACAGGGCACCATCTGGCACCCGTGACCAGACCTCTGGAATCTCCATGTCTGGCCTTGGATGGGATGCGGAAGACCTAAGTGGCCTACCACTGGCGGTGGTAGACATGATCACTCAGGCCAGGGCTCCCTCTATGAAGTGCCTGTATGCCTGGAAATGACATCTGTTCGCTAAGTGGTGATCTTCCCAATGCGAAGACCCCCAGAGATGTGCAGTCGAATCAGTGCTTTCCTTCCTGCAGGAGAAGCTGGAGGGGTGGCTGTCCCCCTCCACCTAGAAGGTGTATGTAGCCGCTATATCGGCACATCACAATGCAGTAGACGGTAAGTATTTAGGGAAGCACAACTTGGTCATCAGTTTCCTGAGAGGCGCAAGGAGGTTAAATCCCCCAAGATCGCATCTCATCCCCTTGTGGGACCTCACCGTGGTCCTTCGGGGCCTACGGGGAGCTCCATTTGAGCCCCTAGAGTCAGCTGAGCTAAAGGCACTCTCTTTGAAGACTGCCCTCCTGACAGCGCTCACCTCCATCAAGAGGGTAGGGGACCTGCAGGTGTTCTCTGTCAGCGAAACGTGCCTGGAGTTCGGTCCGGGTTACTCTTATGTGATCCTGAGACCCTGACCGGGCTATGTGCCCAAGGTTCCCACGACCCCATTTATGGATCAGGTGGTGAACCTGCAAGCGAAGCTGCCCCGGGAGGAGGCAGACCCAGCCTTATCGTTGCTGTGTCCAGTGCGTGCTTTGCACATCTATTTGGATCGCACGCAGAGCTCCAGTCGCTCTGAGCAGCTCTTTGTCTGCTTTGGCGGACAGCGGAAAGGGAGCGCTGTCTCCAAACAGAGGATTGCCCACTGGGTCATTGACGCCATCGCTATGGCATATCACGCCCAGGACGTGCCGCCCCCCTTGGGGCTACGAGCCCACTCTACTAGGAGTGCGGTGGCCTCCTGGGCTCTGACCAATGGCGCCTCATTAGCAGACATCTGCAGAGCAGCGGGCCAGGCAACACCCAACACCTTTGCAAGATTCTATAATCTCCGGGTTGAGTCAGTCTCGTCCCGTGTGTTGTCAGGTATGAACAGGTAAGTTCCGGGAGAGTTGGCCAGGTGTACCGCTTGTGCATAGTGCCTTTCCCCTCCCCTGAGGTGAAGACGTGTGCTTTTTACCCCCAGTCATGGACCCTGAATGTCCTTCTTCCTTAGCCCTGTGGCAGGCAAGTTTACGGAGAAACTCGCTGCTGGCCCAGTACATGTGCTAACTAGGCCCTGTACTGGGGTAGGTGCTCCACATGCACTGGTTTCCCATGCTTAACCCCCTGTGATGTATCTTCCGAAAAAACATTTCCCTGTTGGTAAACGGCGTCTTCCTTGGGCAGAGGTCTCTCTGCCCCCGGTCACCGTGTTTGTAGAACTCCTCCCCCTCTCGGGTAGGACCTATCACGGGACTTCTTCACATGTCAGCCGGTCCCTAATTTTGGGCAGTCAACTTGTCCCCGAGGTGCAGGTGACCGTTTGCCGCCTGTAAGAGCATTGGGGGAGGTTACGTGATGGCCGGATGCGCTGGCTACGAGGCACGCAGAGGTCTGCCCGTCTCGCACCGCCAGTCCACCTAACACAGTTCAGTTATCGTGGCATTTTGTATAGGGAACCCTAGTGTCACTACATCGACACAATGTCGAGTGAGTGACAGAAAGGGAACGTCTCAGTTACTGTCGTAACCTCCGTTCCCTGATGGAGGGAACGATACGTTGTGTCCCTCCTGCCACAACACTGAACTACCCGCTGAAATGGCTGGGACCTTGTCTCGGCTCCTAAACCTGAATCAGTGGTTGCAAGCCAGCTACTTTTATACCTGTATGTCCAGGGGAGTGGCATGCAAATTCCACTCGCCAATTCCCATTGGCCTTTTCTCAAAGATCAGAGGTGTTTGGGGCTCCCAAGGGCGACCCCTAGTGTCACTACATCGACACAATGTCTCGTTCCCTCCATCAGGGAACGGAGGTTACAACAGTAACTGAGATGTTCTCTCAACAAGAATTTTTGCATTTAGTGAACAAACAAATTCACATTGACTAAACAAAGCAATGTTACTGAGGACAATTATTCAAATGTCATTGAGAGAACCCAAAAATCTTACTGCATCATGTTGCATTGAATTTTTAAGTTTGCTCAATTATTTATTTTTTTACAGTGTAATCCATAAGACTCCAGTGGTTGAATCCATATCTTCAAATCAAATCAAATCAAATCACTTTTATTGTCACACAGCCATATACACAAGTGCAATGGTGTATGAAATACTTGGGTGCAGTTCCGATCAACATAGCAGTCGTGACAGTGATGAGACATATACCAATTTACAATAACATCAAATTAACACAGCACAATTTAAAGTCTAATATACACATAATTACACACAACACAATATACAAATAATAACATACACTGTACAGTATACAATACACACAATATAGATACACATTATTCAATAAAAATAAATAAATAAATAAATAAAGTATATATAGTAGTATATATAGAATGTACAGTAGGTTGTATTGACATTCAGGCTGTCGGTTGATAGTAAGTTGTTAAGAAAGAATATAATATAATAATAATATAATTTATGACAGTCCGGTGTGAGATGTAAGAGTAAGAGTAATAAAGTGCAGTGCTGATGTATTTTGATCATGGGAGATCAAGAGTTCAAAAGTCTGATTGCTTGGGGGAAGAAGCTATCATGGAGTCGGCTGGTGCGGGTCCTGATGCTGCGATATCGCCTGCCTGATGGTAGCAGTGAGAACAGCCCATGGCTCGGGTGGCTGGAGTCTCTGATGATCCTCCGAGCTTTTTTCACACACCGCCTGGTATATATGTCCTGGAGGGAGGGAAGCTCACCTCCGATGATGTGTCTGGCAGTTCGCAACACCCTTTGCAGTGCTTTGCGGTTGTGGGCTGTGCTATTGCCGTACCAGGCGGAGATGCAGCCAGTTAGGATGCTCTCTACAGTGCAGGTGTAGAAAGCCTCTTCAGAAGCCATATAATAGGTGTGGGTGAGAAACCGACCAAATTTAATCCTTATTTTACTCTAAATCTCCATTTTCACTTTTATATCTGGAATCTGAAAGTGAAAGTTAAAGTGGATTTAGCAAGATTTAGCATAAAAAAAGGACTTAAATATTGTTCTTTTTCTCACCCACACCTATTATATCACTTCTGAAGACATAGATTAAAGCACTGGAGTCATATTGATTACTTTTTTTTTTCCCCTTTATGTGATTTTTGGAGCTACAAAGGTCTGATCACCATTCACTTACATTGTAAGGACTAACAGAGCTTAGATATTTTTCTAAAATCTTTGTTTGTGTTCTGCAGAAGAAAGAAAGCCATGCACATCTGGGATGGCATGAAGGTGCGTAAATAATGAGAGAATTTTCATTTTTGGGTGAACTATCCCTATAAGATTGTAACATCATTGTGATGAGTTTTGCATGGGCAAGCACTCGCATTTTCTTTTTTCTTACCCTTCTCACAAAAAAGCTTTGACTGAATTAAAATAAATGTATTTTATTCAATTTATTAAACAACAATGCAACAATAAACCAAAAAACATGCACTAATAACATTAAAAAGTGTTACAAAAATGTCTGAGCACAAGGATGAAATTTTACACTGAGCTGTGGCTGACGAATTAAGGAAGTTTACATTTATTTACACTCCCTTACCAACCCTCTGCAAGTCTCTCTTTCACCTTTTCCTCTATATTTGTGAAGTACTTCATTAGGGTCAGGAGGTCTTTGGCAGTCCGCAGATCCCCTGTGAAAAGAGATTCGTGAGGTAAACACAAAAACAGCTTTTCCATTCTCATGCCAAGTAAATGTGCGTGCGACCACGGCCTTGGCAGTGAATTTCTGTCAAATTTGCTAAGAAAAAAAAGAGAAAAATACCTTTGTTCAGCGATGAATTCAGCTGTTCAGTCAAGTCTTTCAGTTTCTCTGGTGAACAAATTAGGTAAATGAATATCTAAACAGCAGACATCTACTATAGTTTCATAAAATGTCACACTTTACAAACACAACTGTACTCATCTAACAGTGAGTCAACCAATCAAAACACAAACATAAAATCACAAAACCTTTCAGATGAAATGAACTTCTGCAAGGAGTCATGTAAACAAGGCCTAAGCTACAGTACATATGAGGGCGCAGAGCAATATTTCTACCATCACTTCCTGTTGGAGCTTTTTTCTACACACCTCGCACTGACTGCCCGATAGCATTGACCTCGTCCTGGCCCTGCGTCTCTTCTAGGCTCTCGTTGATCTCCATGATCTCCAAGAGAAACTGAGGGTCTGCGGTGGCATCCGTACCCTCCTCCAGCAAAATCCCTTGCAGCTTAAGCTAAGGCAGAACAAACATATTAAAAAGGGGAAATAGCTACATGCCATCATTATAAAACTAAATTTTAGCTCTAAAAGTCATAGTTTGGATAATCTGCCAGCAACTTAGGGGAATGTTTTTCAGTTAATGTCCACAGATGAACAACACATTTAACTGTGTCAAATTATTTTCACTAGTGGTCTCAGACTTTTGGTCGCCATTGTATAAACAGCAAATATACTGTATGGGTCTGAGATGATAAAAATTAGTCCATAGAAATCAAACATTTTGTGTCCATGTTGATTTGATACATTTTTTGAAAAACATAAATAGCATTTTCTATGAAAAAAAAGGATGCATTAATTAAAATGTCAAGTGGTGTAACCATCAAGTTAAAGGTATAAAAATAAATTCCTTGCACACTGAATACACATGAGTGTACACAATCATTAATTTCAAAAGTTTTTAAACAAATTTTTCAATGTAAAGAATATTGTTTTACAAATATCATGAATTTTCACGAATATCAAGAAATTTTCTCAGGGTTACTTCATTTGACCTAAACAAAATGTGTCTTTTCATAAAAATTTCAAAACATTTGATATTTTGAAAAACCTCACACCATTGTGAGGGTCTCAAGGGGCCCACTATGTTTTATGTTTTTTATTATTTTTATTTATTTATTTATCACAAGATAACAGAATGGCTACCTGCATGTAGGTTACACCACCTGACTCTGATTTGGTGGGAAAAAGTTTTTCAAATATTAATATAAATTAATAGTACCAAAGCACTTATGCCAGCATTACATTTTTCAAGAATTTCAGCTTTTAATGAGACTTCTATTTTTTTATGTATTCACCATTTATTTGTTATAATTTTATTGATTTTTGAATTTTTTTTTGCTTTTACACCACTTCACCAACAACCCCTCCCCCCTCCCCGAACTTAGAAACTGAAAATATGCTTATCCTAGTAGATGCTGATATTCAAGTAATTGTTTTGTGTGAATAGCCTAGTGAATAACTTAGACCTGAACAATACAAAGAGCATACCATGTAGACAGCCCGACTCAAAGGCTTTTGTAGCGTTCTGTAAGCTTTGTTCACCAGCGCTGATTGTCTCTCTGAATATTCCTGCTCTTTCTGTAAAAAGAATCAGATTACAAAGAAATTCCAAATTAAAGACATTCTTCTTGCTGACTACACAATTTCATCAGGCCCTAACAGGCACAAATTGCATGAATTTACAAAGCTACATTCAGTTGCCCCAAAACATACAGTACTTGGACACTTAAGCCACACTTAAAAATATATGAATGTCTTTGCATCATATAACTAAATTTCAAACCAGTGGCATTTATTTGAGAGAGAGATATAGCACAGACACAAGCAAAACATTTTACAAAAAGAAGGTTATAAATAAATAATATAAAATAAAAATAAAACAATACATATAATGTTCAAAATGAAGACAAAATGTATTTGGACACGTTTTGGTTGTCAGACATGAGTGGAACATGCTCAACTACACCTGTGGTTCCTCTGCCAGGACACCAGTGTGAACTAAGGAACAATTACTTCATGCATACATTAAAATCAGCTTGGGACTTGCTGCTTAAAAGTCATTGCAAAATGGCTCAAGAACTACAGTTAGTTCTGAGAAACTACTACTTTTTAAACACTTTTATGTCCACTGTAAATATACAAAGTATAGAGCAAAGTAAAGGACTTCACAGAACATTTTCACAAAGCATGCACCAATAATACAAGACCTGTCTGCAGCCTTATAGGAAGGATTAGATGTTGTATACACTTGACTGTCAAAGCTAAATAGATTAGGATATGGATTTGCCTCAGTAACCATTTACTTTCATTGCATCTTTTTTCCATACAACGAAAATGAATGGGTACTGAGGTGAACATTTTGCACAATATCTCTTTTTGAGTTCCACGAGAAAAAAAAGAAAGTCATGTGGATTTGGAACAATCATAAGGGTGAGTAAATGATGACAGAATTTTCTTTTTTTGGGTGAACTACCCCTTTAATATACACTCACCGAGCACTTTATTAGGAACACTATGTTCTAAATAAAGTGCCCGACGTGGTCTTCTACTGTTGTAGCCCATCCACCTGTTCAACATGTTGTGCATTCTGCTCACTTCAATTGTACAGAGGGATTATCTGAGTTACTGTAGCCTTTCTGTCAGCTCGAACCAGTCTGGCCACTCTCCATTGATCTCTCTCATCAACAAGGTGTTTCCATCCACAGAACTGCCCCTCACTGGATGTTTTTTTGTTTTTGGCACCATTCTGAGTAAATTCTAGAGACTGTTGTGTGTGAAAATCCCAGGAGATCAGCAGTTACAGAAATACTCAAACCAGCCCGTCTGGCATCAACAATCATTCCACGGTTGAAATCACTGAGATCACATTTTTTCCCCATTCTGATGGTTGATGTGAACATTAACTGAAGCTCCTCACCCATATCTGCTTGATTTATGCATTGCACTGCTGGCGCACAATTGGCTGATTAGATAATCACATAAATATGTAGGTGTAAAGGTGTTTCTAATAAAGTGTTCGGTGAGTGTATATACACAGTATGTCGCAATTCACTTACATAGTCCAGCGGTTGGCAAATTATTGTTTAAAAGATCAAATATTCCACAGTCTTTCAAATAAAGCTTCCACGTTCAAAACAAGTTTGGTTCAATCAACAGCATTTGTGGCATTATGTTGATTACCACACTCGTCACCCCTTTACTTTAAAAAGAGCAAAAATCGAGGTTACAATGAGGCCCTTAAAATGGAATTGAATGGGGCCAATTTTTAGAGGGTTTAAAGTAGAGGTTTTACAGAGTTGGTAGTTGTTTTTTGGAACTATCGGTTATCGGAAAATGTCTATGCCGATAGTTACCAATAGTTTTTAATTATTTTTTATTTATTTATTTTTTTTGTGGTCAGAGCTGGAGAATTCTACAGTTAAAGGGATAGTTCACCCAAAAATGTAAATTCTTTCATCACTTACTCACCCTGATGCCATCCCAGATGTGAATGACTTACTTTCTTCAGCAGAACACAAATGAAGATTTTGGAAGAATATATATAAAAAAATAAATTAAAAAAAATACACTATATGAAAATGTGCCCGTCAGCATATACATCATGTCTCCAACTTTATATCTTGTGAATAATAATAAACCTTATTCCTCATTAAACCTCATCTGGTGAAATACATATATACAAATCTCTTCATTTGGTGAACATATATGCTATAAACAGCTTAATTTGGCAAATAATTACATATCATGCACTGTAACGGAGCCAAGTGAAAGTCATTTCAAAATAAGAGCTCCCGTGTATTTCAGGGTTTGTTTATATATAACTAAAAGTCCTGCGTTATGCACCAAATCTTCCTTTTTTTTTTTTAATCCCCTTTTTCTCCCAATTTGGAATGCCCAATTCTCACTACTTAGTAGGTCCTCGTGGTGGCAAGGTTACTCCCCTTAATCCGGGTGGCGGAGGACAAGACTCAGTTGCCTCCGCTTCTGAGACAGTCAATCCACGCATCTTATCAAGTGGCTTGCTGTGTATGACACCGAGGAGACTCACAGCATGTGGAGGCTCATGCTACTCTCCGCAAGCCACGCTCAACTTACCACACACCCCACTGAGAGCAAGAACCACTAATCGCAACCATGAGGAGGTTACCCCATGTGACTCTACCCTCCATAGCAACCGGGCCAATTTGGTTGCTTAGGAGACCTGGCTGGAGTCACTCAGCACACCCTGGATTCAAACTCACGACTCCAGGGGTGGTAGTCAGCGTCAATACTCGCTGAGCTACCCAGGCCCCCTCTCACCAAATCTTCATTTTAATATTATTGGGATTTGAGCTGCACAATAATCTGCTTTTGGGATTTTATTCATTTACATTCATTTTGAAACCTCCATGTCTGTACCCATCACAGAAAAGAAAGACTAAAATATTTTACCATTCTAAAAATTGGTTTTAAAAAACTATCGGCTGATTGTTTCTTATCAACCGTTTCCATCATCTTAGTTATCGGTATCGGCAAAATCCACTATCGGTCAACCTCTAGTTTAAGGGCAGAAATGTGAAGTTTATAATTTTATAAAAGCACTTACATTAGTTCTTCTGTTAAAAGTTGTGTACTCTTTGAGCTGTCAAGTTGTTTAAATCCTTTTTTTATATGGTTGTTTTGCGGTTTACTGCGTTACACCGTCATGTCAACAAAGTTGTTAAATTGGATATAATTACACAGAAATTGTTAGTAAGCGATTTTATCATACTAAAATAATGTTAATACTCATATCAGGGTTCCTACAGATGCTTCGAAGTTAAATTCAAGGACTTTTCAAGCACATTTTATTTGTTTTCAAGGACTGCTCGAGATGTCATTTAAACTAATTCTTTATTTGTTCATTTTAAATAAAAATATTTTATTCATTCAGTTGATTTATTTTTATAAAACACCACTTATTATAACATATCTCAGTGTGTATATTTAACTACACATTCTCACAGTAACAATTCTTGGTTTATTCATGATGAAACTGATGTGCAATTGTAGTGTGCTCCCTTAAAACGCACTTTGCTTTTCAACAAAAGTGAATAACTGGGTCCATAAACAGTAGTCCATATGACTCATGTGCTATATTCCATGTTTTCTAAAGTCACACAACAGATTTATGTGAGGAACTGACCCAAATTGCAAATGGGTCTTCTCAAAAAAAAAATTTACTTTCCAACTTACAAAATATTGACATTTTCCGTTCAGTTCAGTTTTTGCCTATAAATGCTGAGGGTAAACATTTTATAACATGTTGACATTATTTTTATTCATAAAGGACAACTTGGCTGTTGTTCATTCTTTTATTATTTAATTTTGTTTCACGAACGAAGCAAGTTAACACTAGGTTAACCCTAATGAGGGTTAAATGGGTTACAACACCACATTTTGAGGGTTCAATGGAGTACAACACCAAATATTTTTGTATGAAAATATTGGTTAAAATGTGAATTAAAAACTTTTTAACATGCTGGGAAAAATCACTATATGCATATTTAAGCAGCCTCTGAACTTTGACCTTAAAAAATCTTTTCCACAACTTTTTGTGTTTAAAAAAAAAAATTGAAAACATAAAAAAAAAAAAGTTTTATCATTGATAACACCAATGCCATGTAATCAGGGGACAAGCATTCTTTTTAAATTATTTAAATTATTAATAATAATTTGTTTTGCTTTTTGCACACTTGTTCGGCCTTGCACTAATGTTTTTATTAAAAATACGTACAAAATAAATACATAAATAACTTTACATGTCATGAAGTGGTGCACCAGATGAAGGGGACAAGGATATTTTTCAGGCTATTTACAATTTCAAATATATCTTCTAAAATGTTAGAGTCAAGCCATTTCATATCATTAAAGGTTAGGTTATAGAATGATACCTTTTATTTATTTATTTATTTTCTGCTATTTTAAAGCTTTTTCATGACTAAAGTCAAGGGACATGTTGACCCAAATGTTGTCAGAAATAACCTATTTTGTGAGACACAAAGCTTCTTTACACAAGGGGGTGCTAGACAGCTCACAAAACTGAATCCTCCATTGATCTGCATTCAAATCTCAGAACGTTTTACATCTCATCTAATTTTTTCACTCTGGAGAGTAATTTTTAATTAAAACTGATAGTTGCAAGGATTCATGCTTGTTAAATCTGCCACAGCAGTATCTATATAGTTTTTTAAACCCTCCAGTAACAATTGATTGTGATTGGCCCATTCTGAACAGCACTGCCAAAAGTAACAGGTGCCACGTGACGTTTATTAAATGATTTAAGCAACGTATTTTACGATTTTCTATAATTCAAGAACTTTTTAAGCACCTCTTGGTAAAAATAGCTATTTTCAAGGGTTTTCCAGGACTTAAATTTGAAAAAGCCAAATTCAAGTATTTCAAGTACTTCAAGCACCTTGTACGAACCCTGTCATATTGTTTACACCTTGTGGCTATACTTCTGAAACAGTGAGCATTTTAAAGTTTACGGATGGGCCACATTCACTTCCATTGTAAGTGCCTCACTGTAACTAGGGTTGCAAAATTCCGGGAATTTTCAAAGTTGGAAACTTTCCATGGGAATTAACGGGAATTAATGGGAATAAACTGGAAATTTGCAAAATTGCAAGTTAGCCTATAACAGGGAACTTAAATGTAGTTGAAAAAACAAACAAAAAAAAACATCTTGCAGTATAATCTTGGTTAAAACAACCAGATTTAATGCAAATTCAGTTGAATTTCTACATCACATGCACACAGCAAACTACTTACTGCAGGCTACTTACTACAGCAGGACTACTGAAGCCACACTACTGCATTTGAGCCCAAGGACTACATCCAGTCAAGTAAGTTTTGATGATATTACTAGGGTAAATATATTTGATCTATGGTGCAAAAGTTTAACTAGCAAATACTAAATCAAAATGTGTTTATACAGTAGCTAGCTAGCCAGTAAATCAGATATGCTAAATCTAAGCTAGCTAACATGGTGCTAGCTAGCTCAACTGTGATGCTGTTTCTTCTGCCTTCTGCTAGCCAGTTTTCTGTTATCATACAAGAACGTAGGTTATAGTTTGATTTAGCATGCTGACTGAGGAGTGTTCATCTATTCATCTAGCCTATTTCTATTCATTTGTCCAGCATCAATTGTAAAAATGTTACCATTCCAGAATATTCCAATTGTTTAGCTAACTATTTATATATCTGTGCATGGCACTGCATTAGTGTTTTTTACAAGCTTTTTCAAATCTTATCCTACAGAACAATGCCACGTGCACCATCTGATGTGTGGATACATTTCACCTCAGCCAATGTAGAAGGAAAGACTGTGTTCATTTGCAAATACTGTGCAAAGACCTATGTTAAGAATGCCACAAAGATGCAGCAGCATATAGCCAAGTGCCCAAAGTTTTTTCCAATATTTCCAAAATTCCCCAGCTTAACTTCCCATGGAAAGTTTCTGGAAATTTACCGGAAATGTTCCGCCCCTTTGCAACCCTAACTGTAACCCAGATGTTTGCCTTTTTTTAAAGAAAAGGAGGGATGTGTCAAAATCTATTTTTGTGGAAATTAACATTATGCCACAAATGCTGTAGGCTGAGTTTAACTGTACTGAACCCGGAATATCCCTTTAATGTGATGTCATAAGAGCGGCATGTATCATAAATACACAAGACTTGTGTATGTTGTTTAAATTAGTTATACATGAATTCTACCATATCAACAACCCTATTACAGCCTCTGATAAGTTCTGCAGGCAACTAAGTTCATATAATACTGTCACTGTCATACAGTACCGATGATTTCTGGCAGAAGTTGTCAGGATGAAGAACTCTCTGAAGCTCCACGTATCTTTTCTGAAGCTTTTGGTTGTCCACAGAAAACGTCTGTTCACTGAGGAAAGCAAAACATATTACATAAATCAATGAGGACACATGTACCATAATAAAATACACATTGTTAAAGAAACATATTGAAACTTGACAGCAACTGAAAACATGACTTCTGATCTTTAACTTCCAGTCAAGATGGTTACAAAAGCTGACACAGATATTTTATTTCTTAAGAACTTTACAGTTGCTTATGTGTGTGATTCCAACAACATGACCACCCTACCACCTAATCAGTGTTGGATAAGTTACTTTAAAAAAGTAATTAATTACTAACTACTAATTACATCTTCTACAGTGTAATTAGATTACTGTACTAATTACTCTGTCTGAAAAGTAACTGCATTACTTATTACTAATTACTTTTTAAAACCCTTATCAACCTCGACCAGATGAAAGATACAAGGATAGACATGAAACTGTTCTTTTTATTGTTTCAAATAAATCATATAATATCAAATAAATTATTCATGAACTGGCCAAAGAATTTAAAGGGGCAGCGTTAAATTAGAAAACATACATTTTAACATTAGACGTTAAATTTCGATTTTAAATTCACTATTGTTTTATATAGAATTGTTATATAGTCTATACAGTATTTACCACAATTACATCAAAAGTAACTGAAATTAAATTACTGAAAAATTAAGAGTAATCCTTACTTTACTTTTTTCGATGAACAGTTATTAATTACTTAGTAATGCATTACACCCAACACTGCACCTAATACACTAGAAATATAACAACAAAGTTATGTAACTGTGTAAGATAGGACGAATTAATGAACTTGTTGTAAGTTGGGAACCAAAAGAAGAGAGTATATCAGACATATGCCTAAAACATCACAAGTCAGTCTCACCAGTTCAAGAGGTCAAAATAATTAGTGTTGTCTTCAGGAGGTTGAATCACTTTACAGGATGAACAGAAGAATAATTCCACAGTTGATCTACAGTTCCAACAGAATCTTTTGACTGACACAGTGCAGAAACACTTTGACAGCTGACTGCAATTCAGTGTCAAGTGTCCTTTGGCTGCTGAACGATGAAAATCATCCTTTATGTCCTTACAGTGACAGCTGAGAGCTCGTGCTGGAGAGACACGTGAATGTGAGGTAATGTTAACACTTTGTCCGTTTGATATGGATTTGTTTGCATGTTTAAATCCGTGAAAAGTTAATAACAAGCGCAGTCGGTGCAGAGTTGTCATGCTTACAAGAATTGTTACAAAATGTGAATGCGCTACTTCCTATCACAACAACAGGAAATGTGTCAAAATAAAAGTTTTGTTTTTAGTACTAATGTAATGTGTAAAAAAAAATAAATAAATATATATATATATATATATATATATATATATATATATATATATATATATATATATATATATATATATATATTTTTTTTTTTTTTTTTTTTTTTTTTTTTTTTAAAGTTAAGTTTATGTAGCACCATGAGGATAAAATAACAAAGCAAGAATAAACAACAGAAAAGAGATGTGCAGGAGAGGTTAGAAACCCTTATGGGCTTATTTGAATACCTCACCTTGTTTAATTACAAACGTTTAACTCAGGTCAGAAATAAAGTAAGAGAAAATACATATTTTAAAAAATATATAAGAAAAAAAAGAAGAGAAAAAAAATATAAACAACAGAAATCAAAGAGTGGGACTTTAGATCAACATATTAGATCAAATGTAAAACAGTAAAAGCATAGATGAAAATAAATATACCTGATTTTATATTTATTATTATATTTATACATATATTTATGTTCATATTTTAGGTTAAATATAAATAATAATATTACATAAAATGTGTAAATAGTGTTAAAATATTATTAAGCATGCAAGAGTTGTTTTTTAGCATGACAGCAGAAACAGAGAAAATTGCAAAATAAGAATAATGTAAACATTTAAATGTTTTTGTTAGTTTATAGTTTGTGGTTTGTATTCTGCTTAACATACAGTAAAGCAGCTTAACCTAAGCAGCTGCTCTTTACTTTACAAGCACATTTGCAAAATTAATAAATAAATAAAATAAACAAAGAAACGAAACCAGAATGCTCCATTAATTTGTGTACATTTTTGTGCTCCATTAAGGTGTGTACACAAGGAGAAGAAAAATTAAGATGGCAAACAATAGATAGATAGATAGATAGATAGATAGATAGATAGATAGATAGATAGATAGATAGATAGATAGATGACGTGAACGAGTGGCCCTACTTTGAAAGGACTTTTAATGTGTATAATGAACTACATTTCCCATGATTCTGACTCTCGCTTCTGATTGGCTGTAGCATGTTATGGGAAGTTCACTTGGAACTCACGCTGGAAGTAAGTGGTAGTGATGGGAAGATCGGATCATTTCACTGACTTGAACGAATGAACGAATCTTTATTCAAGTCATTTCGTTCATTTCGTTCATTTGAGCAGAATGAAATTAAAATGTTACATTTTCAATAGCCATATCCCCCCCAACACGTCTACATACGCAAACTTTGATTATAATTTATAAAGCAGCCAAGGACAAATTATGAGAAACAGAAATGATTAGTTCACCTCTGGAATCTTCTTGTCCAAGTCGTTCGTTCTTTTGTCACGTGACATAATGTGCATAGCATATACGGCAGTCACGTGACAAAGGAACGAACAATTCGGACCAAAAGAGTTGAAAGATGAACTAATAATTTCTGTTTCCTGTACAGCGCATATGCGGTTTTCACATAACAAACGAACGGAGGTTGAGCAATGCGCATGCGCGGCCAACATAAAATGAACGAATCACTCTCTGAGAATACTCATTCTTCTGAGTCACATAAAAGATTCATTCAAAATGAACGAATCGTTCATGAACGACCCATCACTCGTAAGTGGGATTTCCCGGTAGATTTGATGAGGATTCCATGCGGTCTGATATATCAGAACAGCAAATTTGAGTTTTTGAAAAAGGTATGCAGTTTATTATGCAATTCTAAAAGCAATTTAGGAGCATTTGATGTTCACGATACATGTACCGATACTTAAGATATACTGTATGTGCATGCATCAGTCAGCTTCCTTGGTCGCGCGCAAGGAACTAACGAAAGCAAAGTGCAACTCTTATTTTTGTTTTTATATGTGCAAGCACTGTTACAAACTAATGCGAACATGATCATATCCATACTTCTTAGAATAACTAAAGTGACGTTGTCTAATATAAATATAGAAGCCTTGGTAAGTTTACTTACTACTTCTGTTTGCTTTCTTATTAAGCTTCCATGTTGCATTGGTATCGCTCGTGCATGACTTTAGTCCGACTCTCGGAAATTGAATTTGGAAATGTCACATAATTTAAAAGCTGTTAATTTTCTCCAAACTTCATCAAACATATCACTATTGATAAATACTGCGACCCGGGAACAAATCACCAATCACGAATGTGCATCTTCTAAAATATGCACTTTAAAAAAATCTAAGAATAATAATATTTGTAAAGCATTAAAAGTTTGTTTAAAAATGTCTTTTAAAATATGTTTTTTTTAATAAATTATTTGAATGTATAATTAATGGCCTATATGTGATATAAATGCATCAAACCTACAAAATACATTTTTAGGTTAATGGCATGTTTATGTGCTGTATGCTGTATAAAAAATAGAATGCAGTATACAGTGTTTACTCCGTGGTATACAGTAAGCAATCATACACTGTGGACTGTTGTTGATTGTTCATATTTTGCATTGTATACAGAGTAAAATAACATGTCTGAGGAACCTGGACCAAGTGGCCAATCACAATCCGGGAGTCAATCCCAAACCCAATCCCAGCCCGGATCCAGTTCATCATCTGCCCCAACATCATCCAGTCAGGGCTCTTCTTCTGGTTCAGGGACCCTGAGTTCTGTGGATACGGTCCCTGTCCAAGAGCTACAACCTATTCCAGAGGACGAGGAGGACCCCCAACCTCAGGTGTGGGGCTGCATCATTCCCCTGGTGCAGGGCTTCATTGTTCTGAGTTAAGTGCATTGTCTACCTCGATTGATGAATCTGAATAATACAGGATTTTTAGTCTCTTTGACTTACACTGCACAAAAATCTGATTTGGTTTGGGAGTTGACTGATCACACTCTGAGTTTTTATGGGATGGATCCGTTTATTCAGACAGCGTAGTTGATATTCATTGTATCTACACCAGTTGCTTTAGTGTAATGACGGATTGAGTAATGACTCAATGCCAAGAGACTTTCTCATACAACACCTGAAAGAGCTGTCGGTGTGGAAAGAGAGGATGGTAAACTAGAAATTTTAGCTCATGTCAGCATTGCTGAACTTTGTCTTGTTGCACTTCAAATTGTGTTGTACAAGACGGATATCACATTCGGAAGTCAGCATTCGAATAAATATAAATCTGTGATGCGCAATTGACTCTGACTGAAGTGCAATGGCCTGGTAAAACAGACAGTATAATGACAGACACTGCCGGACAAATTCAGTAGTCAAACGGACCATTGGAGAGACTAATCGGGTTTCTGGACATGTCTGGATAGGTTAGAAAAAAGGTATTGTACAGTCGCACACAGCTGCACAATATTTTTGAATGAAATGTGTTGCCTGTCACACTTTATTTTGACCCGAATCGCTTGAAAAACAGTTTAAAAATACAGTTGAAGTCGGACGTTTACATACATCTTAGCCAAATACATTTAAACTCAGTTTTTCACAATTCCTGACATTTAATCATAGAAAACATTCCCTGTCTTAGGTCAGTTAGGATCACTACTTTATTTTAAGAATGTGAAATGTCAGAATAATAGTAGAGAGAATGATTTATTTCATCTTTTATTTCTTTCATCACATTCCCAGTGGGTCAGAAGTTTACATACACTTATTTAGTATTTGGTAGCATTGCCTTTAAATTGTTTAACTTGGGTCAAATGTTTTGGGTAAACTTCCACAAGCTTCTTACAATAAGTTGCTGGAATTTTGGCCCATTCCTCCAGACAGAACTGGTGTAGCTGAGTCAGGTTTGTAGGCCTCCTTGCTCGTACAAGTTCTTTCAGTTCTGCCCACACATTTTCTATTGGATTGAGGTCAGGGCTTTGTGATGGCTGCTCCAGTACCTTGACTTTGTTGTCCTTAAGCCATTTTGCCACAACTTCAGAGGTATGCTTGGGGTCATTGTCCATTTGGAAGACCCACTTGTGACCAAGCTTTAACTTCCTGACTGATGTCTTGAGATGTTGCTTCAATATATCCACATCATTTTCCTTCCTCATGATGCCATCTATTTTGTGAAGTGCACCAGTCCCTCCTGCAGCAAAGCACCCCCACAACATGATGCTTCCACCCCCATGCTTCACGGTTGGGATGGTGTTCTTCGGCTTGCAAGCCTCACCCTTTTTCCTCCAAACATAACAATGGTCATTATGGCCAACCAGTTCAATATTTGTTTCATTAGACCAGAGGATATTTCTCCAAAAAGTAAGATCTTTGTCCCCATGTGCACTTGCAAACTGTAGTCGGGCTTTTTATGGTGGTTTTGGAGCAGTGGCTTCTTCCTTTTTGAGCAGCATTTCAGGTTATGTCGATATAGGACTCGTTTTACTGTGTTATATAGATACTGTGGATATAGATACTTGTCTTCCTGTTTCCTCCAACATCTTCATAAGGTCCTTTGCTGTTGTTCTGGGATTGATTTGCACTTTTTGCACCAAACTACGTTCATCTCTAGGAGACAGAATGCGTCCCCTTCCTGAGCGGTATGATGGTTGCGTGGTCCCATGGTGTTTATACTTACGTACTATTGTTTGAACAGATGAATGTGGTACCTTCAGGCATTCAGAAATTTCTCTCAAGGAAGAACCAGACTGGTTTTCTGAGGTCTTTGCTGATTTCTTTTGATTTCCCCATGATGTCAAGCAAAGAGGCACTGAGTTTGAAGGTAGGCCTTAAAATACCTCCACAGGTACACCTCCTATCAGAAGCTAATTGGATAATCGTCTAAAGGCTTAACATCATTTTCTGGAGTTTTCCAAGCTGCTTAAAGGCACAGTTAACTTAGTGTATGTAAACTTCTGACCCACTGGAATTGTGATATAGTCAGTTAAAAGTGAAACAGTCTGTCTGTAAACAATTGTTGGAAAAATTACTCGTGTCATGCACAAAGTAGATGTCCTAAACAACTTGCCAAAACTATAGTTTGTTAATATTAAATCTGTGGAATGGTTAAAATATGAGTTTTAATGACTTCAATCTAAGTGTATGTAAACTTCTGACTTCAACTGTACCTCTGCAATCCAGCAGTGTTTTTGGTTTAATAAGTCAAATATATATATATATATATATATATAAAAAAAGAAAAGTAAGCTTGCAAGTTTTTTTTTTTTTTCTTTTTTTTTTTTTAATGGTTTGCTGTCAGAATATTTGACTTTTTTTTTTTTTGCATCCAGTAAAAGGTATCTTGCTTTGAAGATCTATAAAAACATGCACAATTTTACAAAAACAGTTTGCAAATGGGGTGAGAATAATACACAGCCTATAGCCTTATTAAGATAAAACCTTATAAAATATAATATTAATATATAAAATATATTGTTAATATATAAAATAACCTTTCTCGGGTAAATGCGCATGCCAACTTTTAGGATGAAATCTACAGCAAGTTTTGTAAATGAGGCCCCAGGATATGACATCATGTACAAGGGTTTCTGGGATTAATTAATAATAAATAACAAGTAATGTGTTTAATATTTTAGAATATACAGTCTTCTCACTTTCCAGCAACAATATAAACTTGCAGCTGTGAAATATGTATTCTTTGAATTGAAGAAGTCAGTGTGTGACGTTTCAATCTTCCGTCGGTCACACGTCTTCTCGTTATCCAAATTTCAAAGTCAGAGTTCTCCAAACTTGAACTTTTCTCTGCAGCGTTCACTGCATGAATTTGTGGTTTCCTGGAAATCAAATACATTTGAATGGGAGTGAATGAAGTGCAAAGTGTAGTGTGACTGCCTCTTTAGGCAGCAGACATCTGTATGACTTGAGCATGGGAAAAATGTCCATTTTTCCTTCCTCTCTTTCCAGACTAAAAGCAAAAATCATGGTTACAATGAAGCACTTATAATAAAAGTGCAGGGGGCAAAGCAATAAATGTTCAAATTCACAAGGTTTCAGAAGTATATAACCACAAGACTTACTTAAAGGGATAGTTCATCCAAAAATGAAAATTCTCCCATCATTTACTCACCCTCATGCCATCCCAGATGTGTATGACTTTCTTCTTCTGCTGAACACAAAGATTTTTAGGACAATATTTCAGCTCTGTAGGTCCATACAATGCAAGTGAATGGGTACCAAAATTCTGAAGCTCTTTATTCATTTTTGGGCGAAGTATCCCTTTAAAATTACAGATTACAGAAAAGGTTTTTACATAATATTCCATGCAAGTGCTTTAACAAAATCACAATCTTCACATTTCTGCATTTAAAACCCTCTGTAATGCTGGCCCCATAGACTTTCTAAGTGTATTACTGTAATTGTAATATTTGTTTTCTTTATATTAAAATTGAGTGGCAAATTATTTTCTTTGGTAATCAATAACTTGCCATAAATTCTGTTGACAGAGCTATGTTAACCTGGACCATTCCTTTAACAGTGATGGGGTTATTGTACTATTAATGTATAGCAGGAATGTGGCTTTTTTAAAATTATTATTATTATTATTATTTTCCAGATTGTGTTGAAAACCAGTATTCATTTGGACGGGACCGACAATGTGATTACACGTTCAGCAACTCTGCCGTCAAAAAAACAGCACATTTCCACACCTATAGCAAAAAGCACTTCAGAATTTTTAAGGTAAGATTAATATTGAGAAACTATTCAGTCAACAAATGTGCTTTTACTTTAAAGCAGAGTCTATATGACAAGGACTTCATTTAAATTAAAAGGAGTAAAGCACAAAAAACATTAATTGGAGCTGTCAGTTGATTAAATTTTTTTTCTAATTAAATACGTGAATAAACAAAATTAATCACTTGTATAAATATTTGCTGAGAAAGGCCCTCAAATAACATTATATTTATATTTAAATAATTACAACTAAAATATATATTATAAAAATAATAATTTTGATAATTAAAATGCATTACATTATTTTGGCAGACGAGTAAAGCATTGATTTAGAAGGCATTATATTGTTTATTTCCATATTATTGAACATAAGCCAATCAGTGGCCAACAGTTCACACAGCATTAACTTTTTGTAATTTTTTTTAATGGATTTTTTCCCCTTTTTCACCCAATTTGGAATGCCCAATTCCCAGTGCACTTTTAAGTCCTCGTGGTCGCGTAGTGATTCACCTCAATCCGGGTGGCGGAGGATGAATCTCAGTTGCCTCCGCTTTTGAGACCATCAACCTGCGCATCTTATCATGTGGCTTGTTGAGCACGTTGTCACGGAGACATAGCATTTGTGGAGGCTTCACGCCATCCACCGCAGCATCCGTGCTCAACTCACCACGCGCCCCACCGAGAACGAACCACATAGCGACCACGAAGAGGTTACCCCATGTGACTCTACCCTCCCTAGCAACCGGGCCAATTTGGTTGCTTAGGAGACCTGGCTGGAGTCACTCAGCACACCCTGGGATTCAAACTAGCGAACTGGCGAACTCCAGGGGTGGTAGCCAGCGTATTTTACCACTGAGCTACCCAGGCCCCCAGCATTAGCTTTTTCAATTAAAATTCACCAGTCTGTAGATTTATTATATGGTCTTTTCTAAGGACACGTCAGTGTACAAATGCATTAGAAGGATGCTTTTGGAGCATCTCACTTTGGTTGCATCGTGTCATAAACACAGTGTCTTTAGGGCTCTGTGTCAAGTTAAACATAGTTTGAAACTTAGAAAAACGTGTCTCGAGATCCCTGCATTCGCAATAGAGTGCAACAGTTTTGTTCCAGAAGTAAAAACCCCATAAATATTGATTGATTTTTACCGATAACTTTCAAACCTTTATAGACCTACTCACCGTGAGCTCCGAGGTTGTTCTTTGATGGTACATGCTTCTGTTGAAGCCATCAGTCTGCGTTATTTCAACTTAATTAATAACTGGCGAACAACTACACTACCCACGATCCAGCAGAGAAAGATCCACCAATCAGATAACAGCAGCCAAAAAAGCTCTATTTGTATATATTAGAATATTTAGCAATTAACAAACTAAATTGTTTCTATTCTTCAAATCAACAGTTTTATATATTTCCATCGATTTATATCCAATTACGTCATTCACAATGCTTCATGGGATTGAAGTTGGTGCCCTCTGATCTTGTCCTGTCGCTAGTGTCAAGCAAATCTGAGTTTGGTTTGTTGTCTGTACAGCTGCGTGTTGCCTCTAAAGCTGGAGTTACTGCCCCCTGCTGAAAACCATTCGTATTTCAATCTTGAATTGCTCCGATAGTAGGAATATTCCTAACTATGCTCTGGGGACATGATTAATTGCGTAGTTTTTTATGCGTGTTTTTTTATATAATTTATCGCACTGAATTAACATGTTAAATTGACATCCGAAATGACTAATGACTCAACCTGTTTTACAATTTTCTTTGCTGTTGTTTCAGGAGGAAAAGCTTGTATACATTGAGGACCTCAGTGGAAACGGCACATGGGTGGACGATGAGAAAATAGGAAAGGGGAAGCAACGGCTGCTCAGTAATAATTCTGTTATTGCACTGGCAGAACAGAAGCATCAAGGTTAGACATTGAGTCTTCTTGATTAAATTTCTTCAGGAGTTTATGGAACTGTTCAACCGAAAATTACAATTCTATCATTTGTTACTCAACCATTTTCCAAACCAGTATGGTTTTCTTTTTTCCATGGAATACAAAAGGAGATGTGTAACAGAATGTTCATGTTGCTTTTTTCCATTCAATGAAAGCAAACTGTGACCAGCTGTTAAATATTAAAAGGGAGGGAAAAAAAACACAAAAGTAGTCCAAATGACTCCATTCAAAGTCTTCTGAAGCCAAATAATAAGTTTGTGAGGGGGGAAAAAATTGAATTACTTTAAAGGCCCCGGCATACTTCATATGAAATCGAAGTGCGAACCTTAGTTCCCGCTGGAACAGATGAGAAAAAATCCGGTCACCTCATTTCGGTGTTTATCTTACTCTGTAACGTGATGGACTATGCATAATAACGTAATATAATAATGACACATAATTAACGAAAAACGCTTGTTCTGTTTATCTGCTTCTATTTCTTTAAAAAAATAACGGCCATCATGGAATTAGCGTCTAATAATAAAACATAAAAAAATAAAACATTCAAAAGGAGCAAAGAAACAAACTGCAATTTGCAAAGAAATATGAAAATAACAAAAATTCGTTAGGTTAAGTGTGTCTAGGGTTAGGCGATATGAATAATATGCTTCTTATCTGACACACGCATCTGTGTTTCATGTGAGTGTTGTGCAGTCCAACAGGCCTCCTGTTATTCAAAGGAAAGCGCAGAGCGGGATATCTCACGCTACTCAATTTTTGACCCAGGGAAAACCCTGAGAGAAAAACGTCTCCACAGAACGGGACGATTCCCAAACAAGTCAAGAAAATAAAGAGGGGCTTATTAAAACAGGTGCGACATCTGGTGCGGGTTTAATCTGTTTATCCCCTCAAAATATAGCACACAAAGAATATTATGACAGCCAAAAGATACGCTTCGCATTATTTCGGTCATGTATTTATTTTTTTCTGCAAGAAGTGTTTATAATTATTTTATATTCATTTTCTGCTTGCCATGTTTACATAATTTTGTATATTTTCTGCATTGTGTTTATTTTCATTGTGTTTTTGTTTTGTTTGTTTGTTTTTGTGCTTAATGTATGTATAATTTTCTTTGTATTGCTTTGGGAAGATCTTGAGTTTCTCGAGGAAAGTTTATAATAATAATAATAATGGACATCAACATATCAGACTGATGTGGCATAATGTGAAATTAAGCATTATGGTAAGAATGATTTAAAATCAAGTTGGCCTATGTTTTATTTATTTTTTTATTTGTCAAGTTCCAAATTAAAAGAAAATTAAAGTATTTAATTCACTGACTGGATTATCCAAAATAGGCATTAGACTAACTAACATAGTTAAATAATATATAAACCCATTTTTATTGATTTCAGGGTACCCACGGGTCCTTAAAAAGTCTTAAATATCTTAAATTACAAGAAGTCTTCAATTTAACTTGCTGAATATGTTACACATGTATAAACCTGTTAATCCGAACTGCAAATGTCGTTATTCTGCGTCTCTGATGCAAAATTATTTATCGCCTAATATTGCGATATCCGATTATATCGTCAACCTCCCCACTGAGCGTCGGTGATTTTTTTTTTTTTGCTTTATTGATTTTACTTTAAAAATTGTATTCATTTATTGAAACACGAAAAACATAAAAGACATTTCTAAATTCAAATTGCACTTTAAACTAAACGAAGTGATAAAAAAAATCTTATTTAACCACCTCCCCAAATCCAAAAATGTACTGTCTCCAACGGCTCCGTTTGCTATCACACAAGCATCCGTCAACGACAACAGGTGGAAAATTACTAATAGCCTACAGATTAAGAACTAAAGACGATTATAAATGTAAAGACAATAATAATCATAATAAATAAGCCTAATTAATTCCCTTGTGTTCCCAAAATAATGCTGGCAAATGTGCTTTCTTATCGAATTTGTGTTTGTATTGCATTTTGGTAATACAGTTAATGCTGCCTAAAGAAAAGAAAGTAGAACTCAATTTTAGGTTCAATTTGAACTTGTCTTGTATTACTTTGATTTAATCACTTTCGTCTTTGCTTCTTTAATACAAAGATATATATTACTGAACCTGCAGAGTTGCGTTCACAATGCTGCTAACCGCGTGGAAATAAAGCGAACTTAACTCACAGCACCTCCCGAGATAATCGGAGATAGTTTGCAGCATTCTCATAGACAACATTATTCTTGCAAACAGTTTTCAGCCGAATGAAACAGAGAAAAATGTGTGAAAACACTTTACATGCGCTTGTTCAACAAGCTTACGCTGCACGCCGACATGCGTGTGTTCCAAATGACAGGCTCGTGCTGCACGCCTCTGAACAAACCGTGAATAAGTCACAAACATTTACGGCTTTTCTTTTGTCTGTTCTTAAAAATATAATAAAGTGCGTTTCTTCAAGCGCACGTCTTTTGATTTAACAGCATTTCTTGTCATGTGTCACTCCGAGACTTACAGGTCGCCCGCCTATTGCAGGTAGATGAGCAAAATTGCCCGTGCATGAAATACATTTGTACGAGGAGCTTGCGAACTGGATTCAGCCTCGTGGCATTTTGCAGGTGGCAGGTGCTTGTTTCACACCCTGGGCTACTGTTTAATATACTTAGTGATTTCACAGATCCATGGTTTTGCTATTTCCCGATATTGTCGATCATCGTCTGTTCACAATCGGCATCAGAATCCTTGTAAGACATCGTCGATATCTGATTACATCGTCCTATCGCCCAGCCCTAAGTGACAGTGAATGGTGACTGAGACTAAACATTGTGCTTAACATCACCTTTTTTTGTTCCACGGCATAGAAAAATTCATACAGGCTCAAGAATGAGCAGTGATGACAGAAATGTTATTCAGCACATGCTAGACCTTATTTACAGCAGCACCATATTTGATTTTTGACATGAATGACAATGAGGCTGTGAGGGATAGACATACAGTCTCTTACATGAGCTGGACTGCAGTTTAAAGTGTTTTTGGATTGTTCTGCAGACAAAACGTAAAAAAAATATATTTTCAAGAACACTCGGAAGGCAAAAAACTCCAGACAACTTGGAGCTTTGTACAGATTTATACTGTACGTGCCATTGAAGAGATGGTAAGCCTTGTTTCCATTCCCATTAAAAATCAAACATGGCGCTACTGTTAATAAGGTCTGTTGCTGTGAAAAAAGTGACTAAAGAGAAGGGTCACGATTACGAAAGTATGTAGAGAATATAGGCTACATACTTTAGGCTACATGCATTCATAATGAATTCATTTAGAGTTTTAATGTTGTATTATATTATAAAAAATAAAATTATTAATAAATGTACAATGAAATATAAAAACATGTCCAGAGACATCCAGGTAGCCTCAGTGGTTTTGTATTTACCAGCGAATTAATTCTTTAATGTGTTTTTCTTTTTATTGCGAAAGTGGTCTTTGGCCTTAAAAAGTCTTAAATTTCATTCCCTCGAACCTGCAGATACCCTGGATTTAAAATATTTCTATATTGTGATATTTATCGTTGATGTGCTATAAAATGACTCCTATCATGATGTAGGCCTATGATTTGTCATATCGCCAATCCCTGGTTATGTCCTATAATTTCTCACCTTAGCTAATTTCCATCGCTCTTTATTTTTATGATTATTTTCCTCAGATTTGTCATAGCATAAAGCTCCTCCATAAGACAGTTAAGTAAGGCTGTTTTAATATGATTCTGAAGTGAGAAGCTTCTCACTGTGGGCACGCGAGACAGGAATAATGGCTGCTTTTGCCAATGTGTGGCATACAACACGTTGTAGTTGCAGAAAGTTTAAATATCTGTGGTAGCGAAGCGCTGTCATCATTGGCATGGCTTTATGCTGTGCACTTGTGGCATAAACTAAAATGTGTTGCTGATGCATCGTGTTAATATTTTTACTGGACATTGTGCCCGAAAATGTTTGTCAAAAATTCTACAAAAGAAATCAGATCGACTCAAGTATTCTAAGTGCCCATTCACTCCTGTGCCACCTGCAGTTGAAAGCCATTCACACATCTGCCCAAAGTGAGATATGCCTTTTATCATCATTCTTTTGTATGTATTCTGCCCATTAACACTTTTATTCACCCATTTTACAGTAGGATCAGTTTCATCATAAATTGCAATATTGGCACATATTATGCCGCATATTGGATATTACCGAATTAGTGCCATGAATGCTGAGTGTAAACATGACAAATTACACATTATCTACTGCATATATATTACTTTTAATCATCATCGAGTAGTTACAACAGCTTTTTTTTTTTTACTGATCTCATTTGAATTCTTCTCATTTGAATTCTTCTCATGGAATGTGGCATGAAGTCATTGATAACACATTTTAAGATCACATTAGTTAAGCTTTTACATGTAGTCTTGTGTGTGCTCCTATTTAAATGCTCTCTAAATGCCTCCCCCAGCGACGTGGCCAGTGTCTGAATGTTTGCAAATAGTATACTCTTGCTCGGCTGTTTTGAACTTCATTTTTGCTCTGAGCAAAGAACGAAGAAGAACTTTGCAGTGAGTGTGCTGGAACCTTAATTCACTGTTTGCTTATATTGTAGCAAAAGAGCGGAGTGAATTTTTCGGAACATCTTGTTTTTTAGGTTTGTATCATCATGAGGGTGAACAAATCACAGCATGCCTTTTTTTTTTTTTATACAGGGAACTACTGCTTTAAATTTGGTTAGTTAGATTTTAGCTTGGTTGTTTTTGGCCATGTTGTTTCTTTCCACAGTGTTCATGTTTATTGACAAGATGGGCGATGAGCAGCCAAACCTGCCTGCAGAGTTCAGCAACAAATACCACATTGCCCGAAAGATTGGAACGTAAGTGAACTGGATTTTCAGAAAACTGTTGATTTTATTTATTTAGTTATTTATTAGTAAAATAAGGTCTGTGGTAAACATTAGTTGAAGAGACTTTTACTTTTTGTTCCCCAACATAAATTAGTCATACCTCAAAGATGAATTTGGAAGCCGCTGTGTTTTTTAAAAACATAAGTTGCTTGCAAATTGCTAAATATGAACTACAACTACCACAAGGATGTGAGTTTACATGTTTGACGAATCAGACATGAATTTACATGAATTGACAATCTTTTTATTTCTTACCGTATGTATCAGCCACAACATTAAAACCACCTGCCTAATATTGTGTAGGTCCCCCTCGTGCAGCCAAAACAGCACCAACGCTGTTCTTCTCACCACAGTTGTACAGAGTGGTTATCTGAGTTACTGTAGACTTTGTCAGTTCAAACCAGTCTGGCCATTCTCTGTTGAACTCTCTCCTCAACAAGACATTTCCATCCACAGAACTGCCGCTTACTGGATGTTTTTTGTTTTTGGCACCATTCGGAGTAAATTCTAGAGACTGTTGTGTGTGAAAATCCCAGGAGATCAGCAGTTACAGAAATACTCAAACCAGCCTGTCTGGCACCAACAATCATGCCACGCTCCAAATCACTAAGATTACATTTTTTCCCCCATTCTGACGGTTGATGTGAACATTAACTGAAGCTCCTGACCCATATCTGAATGATTATATGCACTGCACTGCTGCCACACGATAGGCTGATTAGAGAATCGCATGGATGATTGTTGGTGCCAGATGGGCTGGTTTGAGTATTTCTGTAACTGCTGATCTCCTGGGATTTTCATGCACAACAGTCTCTAGAATTTACTCAGAATGGTGCCAAAAACAAAAAAACATCCAGTGAGGGGCAGTTCTGTGGATGGAAATGTCTTGTTGATGAGAGAGTTCAACAGAGAATGGCCAGACTGGTTCGAGCTGACAAAGTCTACAGTAACTCAGATAAGAGGAGAACAGCATTGGTGCTGTTTTGGCGGCACGAAGGGGACCAACACAATATTAGGCAGGTGGTTTTAATGTTGTGGCTGATCGGTGTATGTTTAAAAGACTTCAGAATTCACATTTGAGGTATGAGGGTGCATAATTTGTGTTTCTGCTGTAGAAACTCTAACCTCAGACCTTCATTTACTTTTTAAATTGAAAACTGCTATTCTAAAAACGTTTGGGAATTCCAGAGGGAACCAATGGTAAATTAGTTTTTGCTGTTTTTACTTACTCTAAACTGAATTTGTGTTTATTTTTTGACAGAGGGGTCTGTGGTGAAGTAAAACTCGCAATAGAAAAGGACACGTGTAAAAAAGTTGCACTGAAAACCATAAACAAACACAATTTCCCATCAATAGGGGTATGCTCCAGGTCTATTCACTTAACAGCACAGTAAACATTATAAAATCATGTTCAAGCTTTATTCCTCCTGTATTAATACAAATGTTTGTACGCATTCCACAGACAGCCACAAGAAATGCAGAAAGGGAAATAGAAATTTTAAAGAAAATAGATCACGTAAGTTTCATGATTGAATCTCTCAATGCTACAGAGGGATTCAGAGAACATCTCAATCATGTCGCGTTTTCTTTCCTCCCCGCAGCCTTGTTTGATAAAAACAGAGGACTTCTACCAAACAGAAGATTCCTACTACATTGTATTGGAGTAGTAAGTCCTTTGCTGTGTTTTAGTAATTAGAAAATAGTAACAGGAATGTGGGTTACACTGCAAAAAAATTATTTTTACCCAAATTTCTGTTAATTTACATTATGTATTTGGCAGAGGATTTCATCCAAAGCCACTACGTACTGCAACACTGCATTAAATGTATTAATTTATTAGATAATTTTCTATTCGTAGACACTTTATACAGTATATAAGTATTTTATATCATCATCTCTGTGTTGCACACAGCATTGAAGGTGGAGAGCTGTTTGGCAGAATTAAAGCCAAAAAACAGTTGGAAGAAGGAATCGCTAAACTCTACTTTTATCAAATGCTCCGAGCCGTAGAGGTGAGTCATTACAGCCATTTTTCAAATGGCATTCTCTTATTTGTCCGCATATAAATAAAGGTTTCAAATCAGTCATGTCAACCCATGCAAATGGCTTAAAATTGTTAAAGATAATGATTTTCATTATCGATTAGTTGGAAATGTGCTGCGAGCACGGAGAAGGTCTGTCAGTGACATCACTTTACAGCCTAGTGAAAAATGTGTTGCATGATAACTCGTTTGAAAAACAACGGAGACAGGTTGAAGGGGAAAAAACATGACCCAAGTTGTCCAGCGCACGAGAGCAGTTTAGAAACACTTCAAAGAAGTTTATAATAAGCATACAGTTTAATGTGGAACTATTGCTGCGTCTTGAGTTGTGTGCTTGTTCTGTTTGATGCGCTTAAGGGCGTCTCTCCAGTGCATGACTTACATTTTTACCACTATTTTCTCTGTTTTATAATGTATACATGGTATACTATGAATTCAAAATCAGGTGCGTTCTTCAGTTTCGCAAATTGTCTTTACCACAAACGAGTCTCTGTTAAGCTTCACTGAGCAAGCGCATCCACGTCATTCAAACCGATTGCAATGAAGAAAGGTAGCGCAATCATTTTGATTAAACTGTGCTTTGCAGTTTAGTAATCATATAACATCATACCACAATTTCAGTTTCAATTTAATCAATTGTGCAGCTTTTATGGATTTCACACTGATGTGCCGGTCAAGTGTTTTAGATGGTTTCTCATCATGTAAGCACATGTAATACAATGAGCAACAATGCAACTTTTTAGCAGAGAGTGAATCTGCATTGCATGAACAGATGATTTTATGGTATTAATCTGTAAATAATGCTGAATATAATGTATAATAATGGGTCCTGATATTTGCTATTCCTCCTGATAATGCCAAATGTAATGTCTGATATCACTAGTAAATTAATACTATAGCAAGCATTATTTTACTGGATACATGTAATCGGTGACAATATTATTTTAAAATTTACAATATTAATTTAAAATGCTTAAAATGTAATCAGTGACAGTGTACAAGCATATGTTTCTAACATAAATATATATTTTTCAGCTGGGCAGAATTATTCATATTTCTATTTCCCTCTGGTGGACTGATTTTTAGTCCCACTCAATCCCGATGGATTGTTTGACTCTTTAATGAACAGTACCTTTTGTTAAATGTTACAAGTAAAGCAAAGGAAATGTTTTGCCTGAAAGTGTCCTGAAAGTAATCATCATAATAATAATAATAATAATAAATTCAAACATAGCTTTTCATGATTCAGGCTTTGTTTTAAAGTTTTGTGAGAGGATCGAATCAAGAATTCAGTACCGTAAATTTAACCAAATCCTTACACGCTTTCTCATTTCTGTTTTTTTTAAAGTCACATTTTAATAAAATACAGGAAATAACATTTTTTTCTTTTCGATTAATCAAAGAAATAATCAAAGATTAATCAGTTAACAAAATAATCGTTAGTTGCAGCCCTAGAATGTTCATAGACTGTAGTACAGTGATTTCCAACCGAGGGTATGTAAGCATGCGAAAATAATGGATTTTGCTGTTATACCTTAAATAATAATTATATATATATATATATATATATATATATATATATATATATATTACTTAAAATAAAAATAACAGGGATTAGGTCTGTTTGAAAATATGCATTTATATAGATTTAATATAGATGTATAGATTTTCTAATTAATCTTCATTAAACCATCTCGATATTCATTCTTAAAATACCAAAATTGATCTTTTAAAATGCGAAGTTAAGCAGCAAGATCCTTTCACTGCATGTTGAGTTTGGTTTGACTTCTTCCATGTAATATATGTCCAAAGTAGGGCTGCACCTAACAATTATTTTTTTATCGATTAATCTAACTATTCTTTTTCCGATTAGTCGATTAATCTAACGACTAATTTGCATATTATTCTAAAGATTTTTTTCTAATTATTACTTGATTAATATAACAATTAATTAACCCAAAATAAATAAATAAACTTCTCATTAATATTTCAATATTTTTTCAATATTTTATTAAATCATCTTCTCTTAAACACAAACAAATGTACTAGAAACAAAGTGTGCACTGCAGGGCATTATTCTGCAACAAAAATAGCCCTGTCTTAACTGGTAATCTCCATTTTACAGTCCAACATAAAATTTCTCCAAAATAAAAAAAAGAACTTGTTCGATTCAAGTAAAAGGAAAGTGCAATCTACATTTAGCAATCCAACAACAAAATAAATGAAACAAATGTAAAATTCAAGTCACTTTCAGGAGGAAAGAGGATTTTGGTTTTCCAAAAAGAGGACACCTTTTTTTTTTTTCGCCGGGGGGGATAATAGGATTCAAAACAGCAACTATGAATGCAAACTTTAATACAGTGAAAGAGTCACTCTATTAGCATAACAGAAATATATGGAAATTTTTATTTATTTATAACATTCTTTTGAATGTCCATGTACTAAAATAAAATATTTGATGCCATGAGTGTACCTTCATTTACTGTTACTATTATTTTGAATGTCCAAGGAAAATGAAGCAAAGTGATGATAATTTTACCTGGTCGCAAAAAGTAGTATAATTAATTTACCTGATGAACTTTCACCTTTTGCTGACCCTTTATGCTTTGCAGAGCTAATGTGTGCTTCTAAATCACTTGCATCTTTATTAGCAACTGACACATAAGTGCCAGCTTTACATGTCATACATTCTGCTTCCCACGGATCTCGACCTGGATGAAAGCATGGGAATTTTGCGCAAATCTTCTGTAAATTTGCACTTTCGTTTGGGCATTGTTTCCACTCAGCTGTCATTTGCTGCTACTGTCAAGCAACTGCTTCGCGCATTCGCGGAGAGATTGACAGGCAGGAATTTGGCCAATAGTTGCTGCAGGCCTCTTATAATTGACCAACTGGTGTGTGAGAAGGCAGGACTGACAAAGTGGGTTAAAGCAATGCAAATATGTGGGCACACACAATGAAGTATTAGACCAGATGCACATCACAATGCAATTAAAGCCGAATCCTGGACATTTTTGCAAATTTAGAAATCCCTGCCGGACGCTTTTTTAAGGTCCGAAAAAGAGGACATGTCTGGGAAAAAGAGGACGTATGGTCACCCTACGTTAGCAGCGGTGCAGAAATTACTTTTAACATGGGGGCGATGAGGAAACATTTAGAAAATCAATTTTAAGTGACTACTACTAACAGAAACACGTGTTGTAATACATATGTCATGCTTGGGTGGGGACAAAAAGTAAACAGGACTTACGGTGCTGCCTTGCTGCCGTCTTGACAAAGTGCTCCGGGATGTTGGGTCTCTGGCTAAAATACTCCCACGCTTTAGATGACCGTGGGCGAGTTTTTTTTTTTAGCTGCAGCTTGTTCTTCGGGGGAATCCATGCTTAAACCTGGCGCTGCCATTTTAATTACTCCATTGCGATGCGCCAACACATGTTATGCAAATCGACGTATTTCTGTAATCGATGACGTCGATTACGTCGATGAATCGTCCCAGCCCTAGTCCAAAGACAAGATCCACGCAATCCATTTGTCATTGATAATGTCTTTTTTAATATACTTTTTGTTCTTTACAGACAGTTGTTGATCAAAAACAACAAAAAAGTTTACATACACATTAGCCAAATACATTTAAACTCAGTTTTTCACAATTCCTGACATTTAATCGCAGAAAACATTCCCTGTCTTAGATCAGTTAGGATCACTACTTAGAATGTGAAATATCAGAATAATAGTAGAGAGATTGATTTATTTCATTCATCACATTCCCAGTGTGTCAGAAGTTTACATACACTTTGGTAGTGTTTGATAGCATTGCCTTTAAATTGTTTAACTTGGGTCAAACGTTTTGGGTAGCCTTCCACAAGCTTCTCACAATAAGTTGCTGGAATTTTGGCCCATTCCTCCAGACAGTTTTTTCAGTTCTACCCACAAATTTTCTATCAGATTGAGGTCAGGGCTTTGTGATGGCCACTCCAATGCCGTGACTTTGTTGTCCTTAAGCCATTTTGCCACTACTTTGGAGGTATGCTTGGGGTCATTGTCCATTTAGAAGACCCATTTGCGACCAAGCTTTAACTTCCTGACTGATGTCTTGATATGTTGCTTCAATATATCCATATAAATTTCCTTCCTCATGATGCCACCTATTTTGTGAAGTGCACCAGTCCCTCCTGCAGCAAACCACCCCCATGCTTCACGGTTGGGATGGTGTTCTTCGGCTTGCAAGCCTCACCCTTTTTCCTCCAAACATAACGATGGACATTATGGCCAAACAGTTCAATTTTTGTTTCATCAGACCAGAGGACATTTCTCCAGAAAGTAAGATTGTTGTCCCCATGTGCACTTGCAAACTGTAGTCTGGCTTTTTTAAGGCTGGTTTGGAGCAGTGGCTTCTTCCTTGCTGAGCAGCCTTTCAGGTTATGTCGATTATAGGTCTCATTTTACTGTGGATATAGATACTCGTCTACCTTTTTCCTCCAGCATCTTCACAAGGTCCTTTGCTGTAGTTCTGGGATTGATTTGCACTTTTCGCACCAAACTACGTTCATCTCTAGGAGACAGAATGCGTCTCCTTCCTGAGCGGTATGATGGCTGCGTGGTCCCATGGTGTTTATACTTACGTACTATTGTTTGAACAGATGAATGTGGTACCTTCAGGCGTTCAGAAATTTCTCTCAAGGAAGAACCAGACTGGTTTTCTGAGGTCTTTGCTAATTTCTTTTGATTTTCCCATGATGTCAAGCAAAGAGGCACTGAGTTTGAAGGTAGGCCTTAAAATACATCCACAGGTACACCTCCAATTGACTCCAATTAGCCTATCTTAAGCTAATTCGCTAATTGCCTAAAGGCTTTACATAATTTTCTGGAATTTAAGCTGCATAAAGACACAGTTAACTAAGTGTATGTAAAATTCTGACCCACTGGAATTGTGATATAGACAATTAACAGTGAAACAATCTGTCTGTAAACAATTGTTGGAATAATTACTCAAGTCATGCACAAAGTGATTGTCCTAAATGACTTGCCAAAACTATAGTTTGCTAA
Organism: Myxocyprinus asiaticus; assembly: GCF_019703515.2. Classification (NCBI taxonomy): domain Eukaryota; kingdom Metazoa; phylum Chordata; class Actinopteri; order Cypriniformes; family Catostomidae; genus Myxocyprinus; species Myxocyprinus asiaticus. The sequence goes on from NC_059347.1 coordinate 56,715,837, forward strand.
TATGAAATCTGTGGAGTGGTTAAAAAATTAGTTTTAATGACTTCAACCTAAGTGTATGTAAACTTCTGACTTCAACTGTAATTATAATAAAGAACACATGCCAGTCCACTCTTGTTAATATGTGCTCAACCAAAATAAAACAAACTGCCGGTTTTCTTAAAGAAACAGTACCATTTTAGCATTTGTTCTACATATCAATGTAAACACTATATAAATAGTACAAATTGTACTAACAATATATATAGATAGAAAGAGAGAGAGTTTGGCCTACATTTTTATTGTTTATACATGTTAATATACTGTCTACCAAGATGATGAAAAACTAATTATAAAATAAAATAAATATTTCCCAAAGTACCAAGTTAGAAGATCCCCTGCTCTTAGCATTAGTGTTTTCTAATTGCGCATTTCATGGCTCATTTGGCCTGGTTTTGTGTTATTGTTGTTGATGAATAAACATCATAAATGAAATTATAGTTTCTACATTTATATATACAGTATATATAAGTGATATTTAGCCTTTAGTAAACATCTTTGGTTTTGTGTCGATGAAGGGATGCATGAGCCTTGCTGATGGTGCTGTGGGGGTGGTGTTATGGCAAAAAAAGTTGGGAAACATTGGTGTAGTACATATTTGTTCAATTTTCTTAACAAGTAAACCCTCTGAACAGTGGTTCTAACAAGAATGTTTTACCATCATTCCAAACATTAGAGTGAGTTCTGCTGTTTTTATTGTTTGTTTGTTTGTTTGTTTGTTTTTTGGTCTTTTTGACATTGTATTCATATGTGAAGTACATAGAGGACAGGAAATGGCAGGTTCAAACTTATGCAGTTATTGCACAAGTGCACTAACTGCTAGGCCATGGTTCTGTCAAATTTGACCATGGTTGCCAATGCATATCTTTGATTTTTAACGGGAATGAAAATGAGGCTGTGAGGGATAGACTTACCATCTCTTCAATGGCACGTACGGTATAAAGCTGTATAAAGCTCCTAGATTTCATCAGATTTTCCACATCTCATGTTTTCAGTTGTTTTTTGTTGACTGAATGTTCTTGGAAATATATTTCTTCATTGTTGTTGTCCACGATCCAAAAACACTTTAAACTGCAGTACAGCCCATTGAAAATCAAAGATGGCGCTGATGTGAATAAGGTCTATTGGTAGTCATAAAGTTGAACCCAGTGACTATTAGCAATGTGACAAAACTGAGCTGTTACTCAGTATAAAAATAAATAACTTCCTGTCACTTTGGTACACCGGCAAATTGCCATTAGTGTGAATGCCCCTTTAGTCTGTATTTTATTGGGTACATTTAGGGAAAATGAGTCATGTTGTTGTTTTTTATGCCACTAAATGTGTTGTGGAAAATGACATGAATATAACAAAAGTTCACAAATTAAAATGATAAAAATGCTGTTTTATTCTCACCAGTACCTCCATAATAATGGGATTATTCATAGAGACCTGAAACCTGAGAATGTGCTGCTGGCGTCACATGATGACATCTGTTTGATTAAGGTGTGTATAACTGAGAGCTTACATTTTAAAGTAAATGTTCACTCAAAAATGATAATTCTCTCATCATTTACTCACCCTTATGTCATCTCAAACTTGTATGACAAACAAATACATTTTAATGGCGATACACGCCTAATATTGTGCAGGTCCCCTTCGTGCTGCCAAAACAGTGCCAACCCGCATCTCAGAATAGCATTCTGAGATGCTATTCTTCTCACCACAATTGTACAGAGCGGTTATCTGAGTTACTGTAGATTTAATCAGTTTGAACCAGTCTGGCCATTCTCTGTTGACCTCTCTCATCAACAAGACATTTCCATCCACAGAACTGCCCCTCACTGGATGTTTTTTTGTTTTTGGCACCATTCTGAGTAAATTCTAGAGACTGTTGTGTGTGGAAATCCCAAGAGATCAGCAGTTACAGAAATACTCAAACCAGCCTGTCTGGCACCAACTATCATCCATGCGATTATCTAATTAGCCCATAATGTGGCAGCAGTTCATAAAATCCTGCAGATACAGGTCAGGAGCTTCAGTTAATGTTCACATCAACCGTCAGAATGGGGGAAAAATGTGATCTCAGTGATTTAGAGCGTGGCATGATTGTTGGTGCCAGATGGGCTGGTTTGAGTATTTCTGTAACTGCTGATCTCCTGGGATTTTCACACACAACAGTCTCTAGAATTTACTCCTAATGGTGCCCAAAACAAAAAACATCTAGTGAGGGGCAGTTCTGTGGATGGAAATGTCTTGTTGATGAGAGCGGTCAACAGAGAATGGCCAGACTGATTTGAACTGACAAAGTTTACGGTAACTCAGATAACCACTCTGTACAATTGTGGTGAGAAGAATATCTCAGAATGCTATTCTGAGATGTGACCACATTTTCAAGCTCTAAAAAGCACATAAAGGTAATCCATATGACTCCAGTGGTTTAATCCATGACTTCTAAAGCAATTGGAGACTGCATTTGCAAGATATACAATTGAAAATGAGTTATATTTTGGTCTGTTCTCACCCAAAACCAATTGGATCACTTTAGAAGACATGAATTAAACCACTGCCATTTTATGGATTACGTTTATGCTGCCATCTTGGATGGCATGAGGGTGAGTTAATGAAGAGAGAATTTTCATTTTTGGGTGAACTATAACTTCTGGCCTCACTGTTACCATACTTTTCTATGGCAGTCTTTGTAGTTGCACCTTATATAACAGCATATTTTCTACAGAAGTAATCTTGAATTTGACATAATCCCTAGAATTTACATCAATATAATCTTTCTGCATGCTCGCTGCACAGATTACAGATTTTAATCAGTCTAAGATTCTGGAAGAGTCATCCCTGATGAAGACACTATGTGGAACGCCCACCTATCTTGCCCCAGAAGTCTTCACTCATGCAAGTACTGTGGGCTACACTAAAGCTGTAGACTACTGGAGTCTGGGGGTCCTCCTCTTTATCTGGTTAGTTGAGTTTTAAGGCTAAAACATACTCTACGCAAGTATATAAACACAGATGTTTCATAAAGAGCAGAATGTCTCCAAAATATTTCAGACAACAGTTCATAACGCTATGCAAGTACCTTGTTGCTTTCTTGGCATTGCCACAAGGGGCGCTATAGCAGACATTAGTGTGAACTGTACAGTGAGTTTTCTCTTTCAAGTCAACTACTGCAATGGCGGAGAAACCATTTGAAGTGAATATTGCAGAGCAAGTTTAAAGTATAGCAACATACTTGAATAATAACACAATTTAACGCCAAAAACTTTTCGATGGTTACTCTATCTCCTTGAGTACTGAGGTTTGTTAACACCACAGTGAAGCAAGAACACATGTTAAAGGAATATTCTGGGTTCACTACAAATTTAGCTCAATCTACAGCATTTGTGACAATGTTGATACCACAAAAATTTATTCTGACTCGTCCCTCCTTTTCTTTTAAAAACAGCACAAATTTAGGTTGCAATGGAAGTGAATGGGACCAATTTTTGGAGGGTTTAAAAGCAGAAATGTGAAGCTTATAATTTTATAAAAACACTTGCATTAATTCTTTGGTGTATTTTTTGAGCTGTAAAGTTGTTTAAAGTGTCATTTTTACAGTGGCTTTAGGGTTTGTTGACTACATCGTCATGGCAACAAAGTTGTAAAATTGACTAACTTTACACAGAAAAGGTTAGTAAGTGATTTTATCACAGTAAAATCATGTTTATACGCATTTGTTTACATCTTGTGGCTATACTTTTGAAACAGTGAGCATTTTAACGTTTACAGATTGGCCCCATTCACTTCCATTGTAAGTGCCACACTGTAACCCAGATTTTTGCTATTTTTTTAAGAAAAGGAGGGATGAGTCAAAATTTGTTTTTGTGGTAATCAATATTATGCCACTAATGCTGCTGATTGAGCTTAAGTTGTGTTGAACCCGGAGTATTCCTTTAAACTATATTCAACTGGACTGCACGTTGGCAATCTTTACTTGTGGAAACTGTTTCTGGCCTTTGATTGAATGATTGTCAATCATTTTGGGTCTAGCATTAGCTTAGATGTTCATAATGCCAGATTGCCAAGATGGAATCTACCTGTAGCTAAGGCTGTCAAAGTAAATTTGAATATTTGTCAAATTTAAGATAAAAATGCATATTCGAATGCTAAAAAGAGCATCAATTTTGGATGTGTGCCAAGCACTGAGGATGACTTACAATCTTGGACTAAAACAGATGCAGTGTAATGAATAAAACAGAACGTGCTGACTCGACGTATTTTAAAGGTTGAATTTCCTTTTAAATTGACAGCGTCTAAAAAATGAAACGGGAAGAATAAAAAACAGCGAGGCACAACACAACTGTCAAAGATGAACATCTAGCACATGGAAAATACTTAGAAAAGATGGATGCGTTCGAAGTAAATGGCCTCTTAGGTGGAGCTCTTTAGTGGTTGTGTCTTGACCCGGTCGTGTTCTCCTATCAATGTCTCACTGCATAAATATTAGGGTACGTACATATTTAATAAAAAACACTGTGGTACCGCTGGGATTATAAAGTTTGAGTCTGTGGAGCACCAATAGGATACACGTGAATGGCGGTGAATGGGAGACCACAGCAAATTAAATTTTTGCTTACCCGTTTGCTCCAACAGCAAAAGAAAAAAATCAGTGATTATGCTTTCACAGCTTTGAATAACAAGATAAAATCGAGAGTGCTTGATAACTGCAGTAAGAACAGAGAAATAGGCAGTTTTCTATCACTCCCTCAGTAGTTGTGTTAAACGCCTCATCGCAGCTGTGGTAACTCGATTTTTAAAACTTATTCCAGGGTAATATCATACAAAGTACAATGTTATAAATTTGCATTAAGTATTTTTAAAATTGGTAATGTAAAAAAGTTTCACAGGTCTGTGAAAAGGGTCTATTGAAGCATTTCATTTCTCGTTTTACTTAAAATCTGAGAATATGAACTGGCTAAATTTATGGACTTCATCATCTTTTGCACTTTTGTTAACAGCCAGATATGTTTTTTGCTTTAAACAATTGCTTCAACACGGTGCTGATTGGTTTATATTGATTTGTTGCACCTTCGTGGACATATGAGACGACGTCGATTCAAAAATCAGATGTCTTGTAGATTTTTCCCCCCTCCAAACTAACTTCCGCATTACACGCTTTCCATATTAATAAACAATTTAATGTGTGTTATATATTACTCTAGAGCTGTAATATGCTTACACTGATCCAATGGAAACCTCAGTGGTTTAAAAAAAAAATCTGGGTTCCTACAGTCATCAAACACTTGGAAATATCAGGAAGTAATCATGTACAACAGGAAAACTGTGGAAATTCATTGGTCAAAAGGTGCTAGAACCCTGAAAGATACAGTTAAGGGCACATTGTATTGTGGCACATTTTGAACAGAATATCTAAATGTATATTCATTTCTAAACATGGTTGTGTATGTGCATCTGTTTGTATTTGTGACAGTTTGGGCGGATACCCCCCCTTTAACACAGAATGCTCTACTATGACTATACGTGAACAGATAATTAATGGCCATTATCGCTTCATTCCTTCTCAGTGGAAGACGGTTTCAAATGAAGGTAGCGTCTTTGTTCTCTAATAACAATGTGTTATTATCTAGTATTTTAGTTGGAACTGTGCTGGTTTATAAATTCTAAGCATTATAGTGTTTGGATATTTAGAATGATGAAACTTTAAAGCATACTGTGATAAACTATACATATATATACAGTTGGAATCGAAATTATTCAATCCCCCCAAGACAGTAAGGATTTACAAAGGTATGCTTTTCTGATGACCCAGAATTTTTAAACTTTACATCTATATCAGTTGAGTGACACATTCAAAGTCATAGTGTGAATATATAACCTAATATTTTAAAAACAGCCATGTCATAATTATTCAACCCCTATTGCATGTAGCTGTTTCTTAAATATGTAAGGCTACACAAGTAATTGTTTTAAAACTAAATTAAGTCATCAATCTGCAATGGCACTTATTTAAGTTTAGCGTTGTAAGCAAAAATGTATTTCTATGCCAAAAATGCAATTAAAAATAAGCTGTCTCAAAAGCTAATAGAGGAGATTATTTAATTACACAAGAAAGGTCATGGCTAAAAGTACATTTCCAAGGCACTTCAATTTCCAATAGACAAAGTTGGAGGCGCCATTCATAATTTTTTTTTTAAATATGGTAAAACAGCAACCTTCTTGGGGTGTGGAAGAAAGCAAAACTTCACCAAGGGAAATGTTGACTCCAGCTGACTGAATATTCAAGAAGTAATTAGGAAAGACCTGTGGAGTCCTGGAAGAAGGCTTTATAGACATATGACACTAAACTGAAAATGAGTTTTAGACCCATGGGTCAGCAGTACGTCTGGAGTCAGATGACAAGGTGATGACAAGAACTACACCATTCCCACAGTCAAGCACAGAGGTGGGTCTGTCCTGTTATGGTGGTGTTTTGCAGCTGCAGGAAACGGCTATCCTGACTATGTGACTGACACCATGGATTCTTTCAGTTATCAGACCATTTTGGCATGAAAAATGTGATGCCTTCAGTGTGTAAATCGAAGCTTGGTGATCACTGGACTTTCCAGCAAGACAATAACACCAAGGATACATCCAAGTTGTCCAAAATCTGGTTCAGGGATAGGTCATGGAATGTCCTTAAATGGCCCTTTCAGTCCATCATTAAAATCCCATTGCAAACCTTTGTTGGGATTTCAAGGAAGCAGTGGCAGCACAGAAACCAAAGAATGTCAATGAGCTGGAAGCTTTTGCTCATGAGAAATGTGTAAAAATTCTAATAGAGAGGTGTCCGAAGCCTGAGAACACTTACCTGAAACATTTATTTGCTGTTATTAAGGATATAGGATGCTCCACAAATGATTGACTTTGGGGGTTGAATATTTTTGGCATTTGTGGAGAGAATTAGTTATTTTTTTATTTTAACATTTGGGTAAACTGAACTCTTTGTTCTCAAAATCACTCAAATGTGTATTAAAAACTTACTTTGACTGTTTACTGAGGTTTTAGTTGATGTGTTTTAATTCACATCACCAGAATGTATTGCTGGTCAGGGGGGTTGAATAATTTTGATTGCAACTGTGTATGTGTGTGTGTGTGTGTGTATATATATATATATATATATATATATATATATATATATATATATATATATATATATATCACACACACACACACACACACACACACACACACACACACACTGGCGGCCAAAAGTTTGTAATAATTTACAGAGTTTGCTGTTTCGGAAGGAAATTGTTACTTCAATTCACCAAAGTGGCATTCAACTGATCACAAAGTATAGTCAGGACATTACTGATGTATAAAACAGCACCATCACTATTTGAAAAAAGTCATTTTTGATCAAATCTAGACAGGCCCCATTTCCAGCAGCCATCACTCCAACACCTTATCCTTGAGTAATCATGCTAAATTGCTAATTTTGTACTAGAAAATCACTTTCCATTATATCAAACACTGCTGAAAGCTATTTGGTTCGTTAAATGAAGCTTAACATTGTCTTTGTGTTTGTTTTTGAGTTGCCACAGTATGCAATACACTGGCATGTCTTAAGGTCAATATTAGGTCAAAAATGGCAAAAAAGAAACAGCTTTCTCTAGAAACTCATCAGTCAATCTTTGTTTTGAGGAATGAAGGCCATACAATGCTTGAAATTGCCAAAAAACTGAAGATTTCAAACAAAGGTGTCCACTACAGTCTTCAAAGACAAAGGACAACTGGCTCTAACAAGGACAGAAAGAGATGTGGAAGGCCAGATGTACAACTAAACAAGAGGATAAGTACATCAGAGTCTCTAGTTTGAGAAATAGACGCCTCACATGTCCTCAGCTGACAACTTCATTTAATTCTACCCGCTAAACACCAGTTTCATGTACAACAGTAAAGAGAAGACTCAGGGGTGCAGGCCTTATGGGAAGAATCGCAAAGAAAAAGCCACTTTTGAAACAGAAAAACAAAAAGAAAAGGTTAGAGTGGGCAAAGAAACACAGACATTGGACAACAGATCATTGGAAAAGAGTGTTATGGATCTTAACCCCATTGAGCTTTTGTGGGATCAGCTAGACTGTAAGGTGCGTGAGAAGTGCCCGACAAGACAGCCACATCTATGGCAAGTGCTACAGGAAGTGTGGGGTGAAATGTCACCTGAGTATCTGGACAAACTGACAGCTAAAATGCCAAAGATCTGCAAAGCTGTCATTGCTGCACGTGGAGGATTTTTTGATGAGAACTCTTTGAAGTAGTTTAGGAAGTTCTGATTTTTTTGTTTTGTTTTTTCAAATTGTAATAGTAATTTTTCACATTATTAATGTCTTGACTATACATTGTGATCAGTTGAGTGCCACTTTGTTGAATAAAAACCAATTTCTTTCCATAAGAGCAAAATCCGTACATTATTCCAAACTTTTGGCCGCCAGTGTATATATACAGTATATGTGTATATTATATACTGTGTGTGTGTATATATGGATGTATGTATATGTGTATATATATATATATATATATATATATATATAAATATTATTTTATTTTTCAGCCAAAGATTTAATCAGGAAGCTCTTAATTGTGGATCCACTAAACCGTCTTACCGTTGAACAAGCACTTGTACATCCGTGGTTAAAGGTACAGGCTCAAATTCTAGCCAGGGCTGGATGCAGATTGTGAAGTTTTTAGTTTTTAAAACTGATTCCCAAACCTGTTTCATTGAGGAATGGAAGACCCTTCCTTGGTCTTATGGGTCGACTTGACCCTTTTAAATTTTTAACAATGATTTACATCAATTTAACTTTTTGGCCTGAAACTTCATGACATCCTCCACAGAGGTGATCTGAACCTGGCAATATAATTTTTTTTTACATTTCATGTTTTTATAAACAAAGCTACAAAAATGTCCCTGCTTTGTACCTCTGGGTCAAATTGACACCTTTTTTATCTTCAGATTCAAAAACTTTTAATAAAGGCTATCTCCCTACTTTTAGTCTTAGATTGTTCCACTAGAGGGCAGCAAACACTAGAAAAAAATATATATTTTCTCTATCACCTTCTATCACAATATACAGATCTGTAAGGCAGGGGGTGCCCCA